>NC_009180.1:496415-626415 GCF_000149385.1 Cryptococcus deneoformans B-3501A
CTTCCTCATCCTCTTCCACTTCCTCTTCCTCTTCCTCTTCCTCTTCATCTTCCTCATCCCCATCCTCATCCTCATCCTCATCCTCATCCTCATCCTCATCCCCATCCTCATCCTCATCAGGATCAAACTCTTCTCTTGATTCTGAGAATCCGCCTTCGTTGAAGGATGGCTTTTCATCGAAATCCCAACAGAATCATGCACAATCCCTCAAGGTTCACACCGGAAATGAGTATGTTAAGGTCCGCTGAAGATCAGTTTTTAAACTGATTTCATCCCTCTAGAAGCGCGATTCGTCTCTTGCAACTTCCTGTTCCTCCTGGTCATGGCAAACCACAAACAAGGAATCGTAACGCCCGTCGCCGCCTTGCCCGTCAATATCAAAAGTCAGTTCAAGATCGTGGCGCCAACGTCTCTACAACAGGAATTGATTTCAACCAAGAACCCTCGGTTCAAGTATCCTCATCTCAGTTCAATGAGGGCACCACAACGTTTACCACTCCTGAATTACCGATTCCCAAGGATATGTCCAATAAAAACAAGAAAAGAGGATTTTTGAGAGAAATGGCAGGCTTAAGGGGAAAGAAGACAGTGTTTCATGCCGACACAGACGGCGCTTCTGCGTCACTGCCAGATACAACGACCGAAGTTGATCAAAGTCCCAGTTCAGCTTTTTCATTGGGAGGCTCTCGAAACCACCTGCAATCTCAACAGAATTTATCACAGAGAGACTGGACTCTGGATGGGATATTTTGTGGAGATGCGGTTGATGGGGACGGTCATCGACATCTTAGTTTCTCAACCAGCACGCCGTTGAGACCGTTACGCAATATACCTCCTTCGGAGTTAACCAGCTTGCCCGACAATATCTTTATCACGAGAACAGAGTTCGGGGATTCATGGTACGGTAAATCCAACTTGGGAAGAAGTAGTAATGGGCATCGTAACAACGAAGAGAGCCCCGCTAATCAACAATGGGGAGTAGCAGAGGAAGAGGAGGAATTCGCTGGAGAGCATGGCCCAGAAAGTGAGGCACATGATGACGGAACTGAGACTATGGCTATGGATAAAGTCTTTTGGGAGTCGACAGAAAAAAAATACGACGATCTCAAGTTTTTGGATGAGGACAATCTTTCGCAACTGAGATTTGGGTCAATATTGGCTCGCAAAGTACGCATACAAAGAATTCTCCAGGGAAAGAGTGACATCCAACTGATTGTGTGCTGTAGGAGCTTGTGCTGGACTTGCATACTCATTCTCCTCAATTGCAATTAAACCTCGTCAAGGTCATTTCTGTGACAACAGAGGGAATCCTGATTGAAAAAGTGGATTCACCGAAAGAAGAAAAAGAGGAAGAAACTGAGGAGCACGTTTCGTCGCAGGAAGAGTGTGGGTTCATAAAACTTGATCGTGACGAGATAAAAGCTGGGAGCTGGAAGATAGTATTCTGAAAGAATATAGCAGGCTATCACATGCGACACCGTACCGTATCAGGCGAATACATATGCACTGAGATCATCTTTGCCGAGATAGTTTGCGTAGAGGAAGAAGCACAAATCGTGCACAAGCGGGTGCGCCGGCGATGGACACCGCTATTCTGACAGGTAACAAAGCCTACGAAAGAGTCAATAAGTAGCTAGTGTCCTCATTACGAACAACAGCGACGCTCACTTTAACTAGTACATAAGCTGCGACTGCATCCGCTACCTTTTCAGCCGCTCCGGCTCCTGTTGTCCTGGCCGTTAAATCCTGCATGGGTCCAGCAGCTCCATCTTCTCCTGCATTTTGCTTCTCATATCCCAGGACCCCATACTTTTTCCCAATCCTATCCACCCGCTTGATGCCTTCTTGGTACCAATCTCTAACCCAGTGTTTCCATCCAGCTTCCGACTCACTGTCCTTGCTGCTCTCATCATGCCCGAGTCTCGTTACCCAAGTCACCAAACCCGCTCCGGCTCCAAGATAGGCAAAAAAATAGTAGAAAGCGACGGCGGGTACAATGGCCGTGATTTCATGGAGCACGAGAAACGAGAGGGCAAGTGAAGGAAGAGACACGTTGGTGCTCTGAGAGAGTTGAGCAAGTGCAGGGAAATGGCGCTGGAGTAGGGTTGACTTTGGTGATGCAATTGTAGAAGGTAATGAGGAATTTGGCTTGGTCGAAGTTGATGTTGCTCGAAGATGAGGTAGATGAGGTAGAGGTGATGCTAAACGAAATTGAACGGTGCCGGAGAGGAGGCCCCTGGAGATGTGCTGAGATTGACGCAGCAGCATTGTACG
The DNA here is from genome assembly GCF_000149385.1 of Cryptococcus deneoformans B-3501A. Lineage (NCBI taxonomy): Eukaryota > Fungi > Basidiomycota > Tremellomycetes > Tremellales > Cryptococcaceae > Cryptococcus > Cryptococcus deneoformans. The sequence goes on from NC_009180.1 coordinate 498,690, forward strand.
TTGACAGATGTATGTCTTAAAATATTCGCCTTGGAGTAGCTCTATAATGCACTGGATCTTGGCAGTTGAGAGGTCATTAACAGCTATTGTTGGTTTCCAAACGATAATATTGCAGGCACAATACTCTTTGCCATGGAGACAAAAACAAAAATGGCGAGTATTTACGTATGGTAGCTATATAGATGTTTGAGTATAATTAAATAAGAGCGATGATTCGCGAAAGGCTTCGCGGCGGCGGCGGGGTTTCGGATAAATATTTCAAGTCATGTTAATTCTGAAAGCTCCGTTTAGTTTTGCGTAGTTAGTACTTCGTTATCGACGTTGCATTCATTGTTACGACGTAGTTTAGAAGTGCTGCTGTTGGTTCAGTCAAAAGTAGCTATCTGCTGTAAAAAGTGGATACTGTATACAGGTGCGGGCGAAGCGAGTAAAATCGCAGTTACATTATTTTCTGGCAAGCAAAAAGAGATCTTCGTTGCTGAAATCACAATTATGTACTTTGATTAACTCTCTTTCTTGCATTTCCCTTGTTGCTTGTCTCTTTTTTGATCTTGGAGGCTCCTTTTTCCGGTTCATCTTGACTTGTCAATAAGGGAGGTAGAGCTTTCCCCATTACCTTGATTTATTGGTGAGCACTATAAGCATACGATTGCAAATACGTCCACTCACCAGGCATTGCTTTAGCCACTGCACGTTCGCAACTTTCTTACACCCTTTTAAGGCACTAGGAATCCCCATCTTGTCGATAACCAAGTAGTCCCATTTGGGATCGAGGATAACATCCAGCTCTTTCCCAGAAACTCTCTCTACAACTCGCACCTCTTCTGCACCCAGACATGTTGAACATAGAGTTAGAAGGGACTAGAAGATGCGTCAAAACCTCAATAGATCGATAGAAGCGAGCAGACGAGCTTACACTGAGAGAATTTCTGGGCTGTATGAAAAGTACTTTTTTCCCCTTGAAAGGTTTCAGTAGGTGCCCAGCCTTGACTGCATCCCAGTTCTTTGTCCCCCATGATGTGTCGACAATCTGTGACATCATTTGTCCGGTGAAACAAGAGTAACCCGACGATATTAGATATGGATGCCAGTCAATGGCCTTTGATACAGTCAGTCATGTCATTACTCAGTAATTGTCTTTGAATACATACTTCTCCTTCTTCAATGGCGGCGTCTACATACTTGACAGACAACACAGGTATCCCTTTCGCCAATGCCACCATGAACGTAGAGGTCATCAGCGGTCTGGTGCCAGTAGGTATCACGAAAGGCGTTCGACCCAAGTTCCTTTTGAAATGTCCACGATGCAAATCTGGCTCAAATATTTGCGTCCAGTCTTTCGCTACTATCCCACCGCGAATTTCAATCAATTTTGATAAACTCTTAGACTCGTACTCAACAGAGTTTTCCTCGACTCCTGTCAGAATTAGAAAAATCATTCCTTCAAATACCAGAGGCACAAAGTTTTTGACAGGGGAGCGAAGGATGGACCTAGTGGGGGACTTCGCGCCTATTTGTGGGGCGAATAACCTATCATTAAATTGCTGTTTGATTATCTGCTGACGAATGCGGATGAATCGAAGCTTTACAAAGCCCAACATCGTGCCATTACTGGCGCACTTTACTCCTCTCTCATTTCCATCCCAATCCAAGAGAACCTCCATCTTGGTTGGCAAATCATGCCTTCCGTATGCCTCCAATTTGTCACCCCTTTTCAAAATCAGCTTCCGAAGCTTATCGGGCGCACACTCTCGGTGTTCATTATCATCATATATCACTTTGTACCGTAATCCACTAGGCTCGATAATGCGAGCTGGGTAGTAATAATGACCATAGCTTGCAAGCACCCGATTGACATCCTCAACGACAGGTGGTGTTGCTGCTCGAGACTTCCCAATAAGATGTCTGGCTTTCTTTTTCGATGAAAGATTTGTCCGTGTAGCGGAGGTGGTTCTGGTCTTCGCCCCTTTGGCTTCCGCATTATGTAACTTCTGCTTTTTCAAAGGGCGGGTAGTCACATCGTTTTCATCATCAGGAGTCAAGCTTTTGTCAGAGTCAGAAAATGTTGAAAGCGGACTTGTTGAGGGGACACGCATCTGCTTTGATTCTGAAAAAGCTGAAGCGATGGAGGTACTCGCTCGCCTCCCACGCCTCCCAGTGCCTCTTGAGACTCTAGCAGTTTTCACTGCGGGTCGATAAGAGAAATCATCGGGGTCATCGGGTGTTGAACTACTATCACTTTCTTCGTCAATCCCCTCGACCTTGAACGGACTTCTTATGGAAGTAACCTCTAGGCGATCCACCGAGCATGTCGCAGGTGAAAAGATTTCGCGCTTCTTTCGGACTCTTCTTTCGTAAGGCCCGGGAACTATCTCGTAAGTTGAAAGGAAAGGATTCGAGGGGTCATCATGGGTATCAGATTCAGACGGTAGAAGATGATTGGACGTATTGGAAGCTGAGATACGGTTATTGCTCAAGGGTGACAGGCCTGCTTTGGATGACAAGTGGGATCGAGGAAGGGGTGAAAATGGCGAATGTCGATTGATTCGACCAGGACGCAGGTTAGACTGATCGTCGCCTGTCGTTTGTACATCCGATTCAACAGTGGCTGAAGGTTCATGTTCGTTCACTACCTCAATGTCCTGGGACCTCCGGAATTTGTTTGGCGAGCAATGTCCCATCTGTGGCGACTGTATTGGTTGAGGAGCAGTATTAGTATCACTGTGCGCAGGTATTGATCCCTCACACAGGCCCACAGGGCTGCCCGTGATCTCCGAAGCAAGTGGCTCCATCAGTTGGTCATTCAACTGTATACGGCTAGCCGCGCGTCTCTGAAGTTGCCGATATCGAGGGATGTCGAAGCGTCCGTTGTCTTCCGTTGATACTTGAGCGGTAAACCGTCGAGAATTATAAGCGAGGGAGCGATGAGGAGGGATCGAAGGAATTGGTGGTTTTGATGTTGGCACTGAAGCAGAAATAGGTGATGAATGAAGTGGTATTGAATTGGTCACGGTCGTTCTTAGGGTTTGACTGTTTTCTGGGGTATCGGGTGAACTACGCTGGGTTGGCGCCAAGCCTCTCGGACTTATGATCGCTGCCGGCGAGGACAGATCTGCCTCACATAAAGGCCCAGAGGGCTGGCGGATTACTTGAGTTGCTTGGAAAATATTTGATCTCTGGCTGAATGCATCCTCAGACACTTCCAACCCCCCATCAACAACTTGAGAAGACGAAAACAAGTCCTCATCAAAGGTAGAAAGTCTGTTCTCATCGAACAGATACCCTTGTTCAGCAAATGATCTGAACCGCTCGCCGTGACACGAGGGCGATGAACGCAGAGGATGACATGATTGTGAAGCAACCCCGTCTTGCTGATCAATTGTGTGGTTGATTTGCCTCGGTACATTGACGGAAGGTTCGGATTGTTCCAATGGCGCAGTATAATGTGAGCTATGAAATGTGACATTTGTCCTTTGTGAAGAAGAAGATGAGCCGGGACTGTCATCGTGATCGACAATGGTAGTGCGGAGTCGATTAGGCGAAATTCTCGCTGCCGACTGAGGAACTTCAAATTCCTTTCCTTCTGACATTTCGATCCGCGTCTTTTCATGCCTGTGAAAGAGTTCGTCTCCTTGCTTCTCGCTGAGTTCAAACTTGCTTGTCGGCCCCTTCTTACCGTCCTTCAATTTCTCAGCCTTTCCTTTCATCTCTTCTGAATGTTGCCTCAACAAATTCGCTATCACGTCCAAAGGTTCGGGATGCTTGATCGGTATTGAATCGACAGCAAAACTTTCCTCGCTAAGATTGGGTTCCTTCGTCTCGTTCTTCCGCCGAGATGCAACGGGTTCGTCTGAAGGAGAAGCTTGAACATGACTTTTTGATCGTGAACGACTTGGATTTTCTAGGCCAGAAAGACCTTTCGCAGAAGAATGTTTCGAAATGGGAGACATTGTCTGGCGTCCACCTGGTCCATTTGCGGAGAAGAGAGACGCGCCTTCTAGTTTTCGAGGGGATATGGATTGGGACGGTTCAGACGTAAATATTTTGGGTCGCTTCTCTACGCTAATGAACAGCCTTTTTTCTTCTTGGAGGTTAACCTCGTTCCCAAGTGGTTCTCGTAGGTTGTTAGATCTCAACTGAAATGATTTGGATAGGCTATTTGACGGGATAAATGAAGGTGATATGCCATCCGCAGTAGCGACATCATGTTGAGTGTCCGGCACCATAACAAACTCTCGTGACTGGTCCTGCTCTATGGCTTGCGGTGATGAACCAACCGGTACAATTTTGCTTAGGGGACGCTCCTGAGATTCAATAGCAGCAAACTGGGTTATGGTGCTATTTTTGGTGGAGTCCGCCCGATCACCTGAATCCATGGCCTGGAGTGACTGGAAGGCCGCACTACTAGCCAGCTGCTTTCCAGAATCCTCTAATAGTAGTGATGAGATTTCTTCATTCCCTTTGACAGATATCCGATCAGCCAGAGACTGACTTTCCATATCCGTCCAGATAATATTGCCTTCTTGTGTCTCGTCGGCATACTCCTTGACGCTTTCGTTCAGGGGCGATACGTCTCTACCAACGCTAAATTTTGGTAACTCCAAACTCGGTACTTCATGATCTACTGTCAAACATGAGAGCGGATCCAGCTGATCAGAGATGGGGATACCAGGCCGGACTTTAGGGCTTAGCTGTTGGGTAGACTCTTGGGATTCGGGCATCGCAGGTGTAGATCGTCGTCCTCCTGGACGAGTAGAACTCCTCGATAGTCTGCAATTGTACATTTAATAGGTGTACGTTGGTAAAAAGAAACATCCTTACCCTATTCTCCGACTCATGCAAGTTGACGGGAAATCATAGAGTGGCGGAAGAGCATGGGTAGCTAGATCGAACGATTCGTCCTTGGCCGCCTGGCGATAAGCTATGGAAAATCGGATAGTCTCGCTGTGACCGGACGGCGTATATCTCTCGGAGCACAGACGAAACTTTCACTATGCGGGGTATTATAAAGGTGATTTCGTGAACGGTCTTGTTCTTAGTCCTTCGCTCGGTCGTCCGTCGTCGTTCTTTCACCTATTACCTTACGTATTCATTTGCATGGACTACGACAAGGGCGGCGATAGCCGCCACCACGATCATTCAGTAATAATAAGTCGATTATTAGGGAAAAACGATAACAAACATCTATTACGAGTACTGTATTGGCGATTCACACTCCTCTCTCAACTCTCCATCTGCCGCCTTCCTTTCTTCGACGTTGGCATTCTTAGAGAAGCACAGGAGACTACACACTCCTTTCATTTTCTCAGCCCAAATGGTAATGCCCACCAAAATTTCTCATGCCGATGAGAATACCCTCTCTACTGTCAAAGAGATGGCCCTCAACACTGAAAATGCCATAGCTTTAGCAGGCGATGCTGCTCCTGTCGTTTTAGGTGCAGGAGGGAAACCTTTGCCGCCACCCTACAAGTAAGTGGCTGTTGCTAATGAGCGCAATGGCAATTCATCTTACGATATCAGGTCTACAGGGAATGAAGCGCTTGACACACTTGCTTTCCTGCATATGCTTGAGCAATTAAAGGTGAGTGTTCTTTCACAATGTCCCATGTATGCAGTTCTGATATTGGAGCAGATACAAAAGCGATCTGGGTGGATACGTGAGGGCGTAAGGGGTTATTTCTAGGTCAGCTGTAGCGGTGCTGACATTCGCATTGCAGGTTAAACAGGCAGAAAGGTACGCGATAAACATCTGGTGGGAACTCTGTTGCAAGGTTGACAACTTGCTGCAGTATATCTGACCACATGTGTCGTATGGCTCTCATGGCTATGATGCTCCCAAACAGCTCAGAACGGCCACTTGATATTCCCCGTTGCGTCATGGTGAGGCCATCTGCAATGGCTCGATTCTAGCTCATGAAAGATTGGTAGATGGCACTGGTACATGACCTTGCAGAAGCTTAGTAAGCCCATAAACGCTTCTCAATGCCAGTGTGCATCTGTAACTTACTTCATCGGATGCTCTTCACAGTGTTGGTGACATTACTCCTGTCGAAGGTGTCCCTACGCACGTTAAGCATCAACTCGAGGAACAAGCAATGGATACTTTCTTGAACGAGATGCTAGGCGGAAAAGGAAATAAGGATGCGAGAGAACGATTCAGGTCTTTGTGGGATGTAAGTTCCTATCCTGCCGTCCAAAAAATTCGCTGACATCCTTCATTAGGAGTACGAAGCCAGGGAAACTCCAGAATCCAGATTGGTAAAGGTAGGTACTTTATTACTGCCAGAAAAGAAACAAAGTACACTGATACCACATAGGATCTTGATAGGATTGAATTGGCTCTTCAAGCTGTTGAATATGAACGGTGTATGTTTACTTAATACCGCACAATAATCTCCTGACACTTTTCTAGCTCAGGACATCCAAACCCTCGATCCTTTCTTCAAAGGTTCCATACCCAATCTTGAGCATCCGGTCACACGACAATGGGCAGCAACTCTTATGGAAGAACGTCGACAGTTATGGACTTCCCGAGGACGGACTCATGAGGGGCTGGGGGATTGGGAGACATAGTTCCCAAGGGCCGTGTTAACGATGTTGATCAGGCTTCGTAGTATGGACCTGCTGTTCTATTTCTGCCGCCTTATGTACCATAGCGCATATCTTTGCATTGCTACATGTAATACCTTGAAAATATCCAAACAGGGCAGAGGGATGTGTACAGTGTACGTGTCAAGACCTAGAAGTACAATCTTTGAGCAGCTGATTGCGCGGTTTCAACGGGACAGTATGGGCATTTCACCTCTCGTCGACTGTTCATATGTAAGTTAGACGATCCTTCTCACATAACATTTCACTCACCCCCCCTTTAACAACCTTTCAAAACTTTCAGATGCTATAACATGTCCACAAACCAGCATCTTAGGAGGATTGCTTTCGGTAGCTTGCTCCTTCGATACTGGGCAGACAAAGACCGAATGATATCTCCTGGAGGGCGGAAGGGGTACCTCCATCTGATACTGTGAGTTAACTTTAACTATCTATGTAGGATCAACTGAGATACTCACAGGCAAATCAGTCCACGCTCGAATGTGTCCAAGGTGCTCTCCCATTACTCTCCTGGCTTTTTCAATTACATTCAGCGCTCCTCCTTTGGATCCCAAATCCACGGCCACCTCGAGTGGATCTTCCTTTGGCCACTGATGTCTTCTCTTAAACTCGCTCTGGAACATTGCAACCAGAGCAACCAAGTCCACCGCATCCTCCTGTTCAAAAGAATTAATAACGGTTTCGTCCATCTCAGTATCTTGTCCTTTAAATTCCGCTTTGTTCGCCCCATCGTACAGCCGTGAGGTAATGAGTTTTGTGACTGGGTACAACGGCAAGTATGCCATCATGTGCTGTCGAGCGTACATGATAGCATGTCCGGGATCCTCAATGGACTTAAAAACTGCACGATGGAGAAAATAAGGGAGTGACGATGGGTGTGGAGGAGAATGAATGAATGACTTGTTTTCTTCGCACCACTTCAAAGCGGGAGAGATGTCGTTAGATAGAAGGCAAGTGGTAATTCGTTGGAGCTCTTCAGCAAGGAGGCGGCGTTCAGATGGAAAAACTAATGAAGTTTCCTGGAAGGAGTATGATATATGATAAACGACGTTCTCATCAAAGAGAAAGATGCTCTCACCGTTTCCAAAGCGGCGACAGAGTCCCATAGACCCCTGCGGCCCAGCGATTCAAGTACAGCTTTGTCTAGCGCTTGAGACGCATCTTTATCTGCAAATAGACTCGGTTCTTCATACGCCCTGCTAATAGCACTTAACTGGGCCGGAAATGTCTGCGTACAATCGGTCATCAGGTCATCTGTTTCTGACAAATATCGTCCCCACGCACCTTATCAATCGCCTTACCCATATTTCCCAAAGCAAAATACCATGCCTTCAAATTCTTCTCCACCTCTTTCTTGCTTTTAACCACGGCTTTCTGCAGCTCTTGTACGACTGTCCTTGGGTCTTCACCAGCCATAATGCGTCTTTTGGCTTGGACGAGGTGATCATCGATGAGCCCATTGACGGGTCCAGAGGACGATGTAGAGGTGGAGGAAGAGAGAGCTTCAAGAGCTGAAAGTGCTGGAGAGACGTCCATGATCCCTTGTTGAACTGAATAACGTGCCGAGTAGCAGTGAACCTGCTTCGCTAGTAGTTATCTAATTTTACCTGCCTCTCTATGATGTAAGATGGAGATTTGCTCAAAAATGGATAAGCAGAAGAAACACAGAAACAGATTGAAAAACGAATAAGATGGAGGTGGGTATAGTGGTGCAGTAATAGTAGAACTATCAGTAATAGCTGTAGCAAATAATAAATAGTGTTTTGCGGACTGATCAGCTGATACCAGGGGTAGAGCGAGAAGCAAGCAAGAAAGATACGCTAAATTGGAAGCAGGCAGCCGGGGGCGGCGGCCAAGAACGTCACCCGTACACATTTATTTAATTACTACAGTTAATTCTAATATTTTTACCAACAACACAAATAACCACCACCACCACTCAGCCGTCCAATTACTTTTTTGTCCATTACTGTCTGATTTTTTATCCGTTTCCTCTTTGAACAAAACAGATAGAAAACGCCACCCACCCATCCTTTGGTCAACTATCATATCCTTGCCTTTGCGAATCACGTCACAAACCTTTGACCTTTAACATGTCCCAGCCTCAGTCTCGATACACCCAGCAAAATCCTAATCCCATGCCTGATCGAAACGTTAAGGCCCCCGAGACCATCTCTTACATATGTGGTGGTGAGTATGCAATATCGCGAGAAGCCCAGTGCTGTCATCTCCAATCTGAGATCTAGCAGTAATGCGCCGTTCGGACGTATCGCAAGATTAGGGCTGACAGTGGCGGCAGATTGTGGGGCGCAGACTGCTATGCAACCTTCAGAGTTCATTAGATGCAAGGAATGCGGCCACCGAGTTATGTACAAGCCTCGGACAACGAGGAGTAGGTTATTTGGTGTTTCCATTACATTGTGATTGCTGACTAAAATAACTTCTTGCGTCGATCTCGTATCTGTTTTTCTGTGTCAGTCGTAGGTCTATTCGCTACATTTATGACATTTGAAACAATAAACCCAGTAACTGACGGATTTTGTATAGGTGCAATTCGAGGCTCGATGATGATGGATCGTGGCAAGGTTTCGGCTCTCGAGGATTTCTGTATGCATAGACCCCATTCGGCTCACGAGACACAAGTACGCTCCGCGTTGGACTAAATTGATATCTATTCCCAATCTGAATCTCTTAACCGGGTTGTTGGAAGCTAAATCGATTTTCTTCGGCTCGATCCTTATCATTCTTTATGTTGGAATATACAAGGAAAGCTGATATTCTTTTGAACTCCTAACTTCAAAGCAGTTTTCGATTTTCCGGGCAGCGCCTTGGCTACGCGGACTATACATCAACATATCAACTAGGTCTTTTAATGTTGACATGAGGAGTCGTCGATCCAACATACAAGAAATGAGAATCAATCGATTCCGAACAAATTCCCCCGATTACCGCTAATATGGAGTGCCGAGAACGGAAAGGACCAAGAGCTCGTCCCTTCTTGTCGGTCTTATGAATGGTGCAACGCTCATGAAGTGCTGTGCGTTGTAGCGTAGAATAGCATGGGAAAATACTGTACAGATTATTATCCTCTCGTAACAATAACCCTTTGGTTGAAATTTGTAGTTGCCCAGCCGTTGACTGGATGGTACTACTAATCCAAAAGAGAGAAACGCTTCTTGACTAGTACAGCGCGGGTGGGAAAGGACTTGGGCAAGTAGTGGCTAAGTAACTCCCACGAAACTGTGCAAAGACGTGCATTAGAACTGCATCAACTGCCTGCCCATTCTTATTTACTTACATCGCTTTTGAGTCACACCTACTAACTTCAATTGATGTTGACTCAATGAGACCAATTCTTGTCTAGGGACGTTTCTCCCTTCCCCAGTTGGGTACTATACCTTTTCCATATCCTATACCTACTAGATCTAATATTTCCCTTAGATCTCAGATGCCTCAGACTCTTTCTACCACGCCACAAACGAACGCCAAAAAAAAGTACGAGTTGTTACTACTCGAGTACTGACGAGTGACAACTGAAAAACGCAAAAAACACATGCAAAAAGAAACTGCCCCGCAGAGACTCGAACTCTGGACCGTCTGATTATTAGTGATAATTAATTATTAACTAACAGTCAACCGCTGTAACCAACTCAGCCACGGGGCAATGGTTGAAATGCTTTCTGACACATTATTCATAGTCGATAAATAAAATAATTCGCTTCATGCGTTGTGCTGGTTTGCAACATTATCCTCCTTTGACCACGCGCCAAGTGTCATATGATGATATTTTCATGACATTCATACGAACTGATAACAAGCAGCAGTCATCAACACTTTGCAGCAAGAAAAAGAAGCGTGAAAGGGCATCAAATGGGCAAATTCCCGGTAAAAGGAACGTGTTGCTCTGCAAGCCGCAACGCTGCTGTACGTGATTTAGTCACTGGACAATAAAAGCGAATAAACTGAAGGCCATGAGGGAGGATACAATCCGAATTCATGCATTATAAATGGTCAGCAAAAATATTGTTGAGTGAAATGTGAAGAACAATAATAACATGGCTGGGAGTCTGAACAACGAGAAAAACACGGATCTCTTGATGGCTGATGATTGACGAGTAAATGCTTGGTGATCGACTTCCCACGTTCTCTAACCTTCCGTCCTCTTGGCGTCTCGGCTCCTGATGGCTCTTGGTTCCCTGTATCCACCGCGCTGTTCGCTGCCTCCGGCCCCCTTACTGTTGCTTCTGGTCCATAATATAAGTCATGGCCCATCAGCCATCAATCGCCGTTTCATACAACCAGATCAACCAAAGACAGATGCCAGAAAGCAAAAGGAAGCAGGAAGCAGGCGATAGGCAGTGGGTCACGGCCCTCTGATGTTCCCTTCCATCAATATTCGTGGGATAGTACATTGTGCATTGTACGCGTATTGTACTTGTTTTGCATTTGTATCGTACTGTACTTAGATTCGTTTTCTTTATGTAGTGCATGTCGAGTTGATATCTCACCGCTTGTCCTCTTTTTGCACTGTTTATCATCTCCGTGTCACTTTTCGAAATTTCACAGCACCGGCCTCCCACCACAAACAGATCATGGCTCTCATTCCATTCATAACAACCAGTCTCAAAGCATTTGCTTGTATTTGGGCACTTATCACCTTTGCAGTGGGTGCTAGCTTTATTTCCGCAGCCGATGATTTATGTTGGTGTCTTTTCTTTCAACTTGCTTTGGTTGCCTTTGCCAATAGCTGATGGTAATTTGGCTCTCAGTTGGCAACCACTTCGTTACCCGCACAGACTTGACCGCTGGTAATGCTGTTATTGCCGGGGGTGTATTGACCTGGTCATACTTCGTAGCGATGTAGGTGGCAGAAGTGATAGACTAATTATCGACCGTCGGCCAGCAGCTGAGAAAATCATTACTTTTTAACAGATTGGTGGTCACATTCATCCAACCAGAAAATGTCTTCATCTCCGTGATGCTTGATACAATTTTCTTGTCAATTTGGTTCATTTTCTTCCTGGGTAATCAGAATTGAATTATGTCACGCATTTTTTTCTGACCCTCCGATATCAGCTTCTGTAGCCAGCATGTCAACCCTTGCCTCTGTTTTCCGCGATTACGACAGGTTCACCTGGGGGCGGTATGTTTTGATCTACCATAGCCAAGTACGTGGCTAACCAACATGTCTTCTATAGCCTCGGGACCGCAACGATAGGTCTTAGTTGGGTGATGACTTTCCTTGTAGGTATTCACATTTGTTTAGGTGCGGAGAAAGCTCAAGAAATGCTCGTAGCTTCTCGGCATACTTCTCTTTGAAGTGACCTACACCCTCATTAACTTTGGACGCTCTTACACTACTTGGCGTAAGCCCTTCAACCAGCTCGTAGCCTACGGGAACTCTGCCGGTGCTGGCGGTATCGCTTCAGCCACATCAGAGGAAATACAAATGGATACTGCGCCTACCGGTGTACCAGCCACCCCTGCCGCTAACACTATTGTCGAAGAATCCATCGATGAACAGGCCGTTCTCCAATCTGTTCAGACCACACCCGTAGGAATCGCTGTATCTGTTTTGTCAGGAGCTCGTCCTCCCATGTCCGTCCCGATGAGGGGAAAAGGGGTAGACCGCGTCTAACGAACTCATTGAGAATGTGGCTTGGGTAAAGTGTGATTTAAATAGCTTCATTTTCCGAGGGCAACGGGACTACAAACCGCAGGAGTTCCAAAATGAGGTCGAGTTAAAGAAAAGAATGGTCCAATCTGAGAGGCGTCTTGAAACTTTATACATGATTAGGCTGTCTGTATATGGAGGACCTTTGTCACGAGACAGAAACCACAGCATTCAGTCAGATAGGCTCAATGACCCCGATTACTGTGTACCCCAAGCAGAAGGGTCAGAGTAAGGGAGAAACTGATTGTATGAGGTTAATCGGTCATTAAGGGATCATTGGGGCGATAGACTTGCCTTGCCATCCATTGTAATCACAACTCGATCCCCTTTCGGATCCTTCTTGCGCTCCAAAGAAGTACGGAAATCTAATTGTTGGGATTTAGAAGAGTTTCAAAGCAAATCCTTATGGACATACCTATGGCTGACATAATGCCGTCACCGAACTGCAGATTCAGAGGTTAGCATTCAAGAATAGTCCGACTCAGTATCGCCCTACCTTTTCATAGATAAGGGCTTTGTAAGAGTATCCATAAACAACCAGCACTTCGTAAAGCCTGTAGAGTACTGGGTCCTATGGTGGCGTAATAAGCATTAAGCTCCATCATTGATCTCCACACTGGACGGGTGTATTACGGCTATTCACACTCACTTTGGGAGGAACCTCAAAAGTAGCGCCTCTGGTGACCATGCCCTTTACGCCCATATTTTCTTCACCGTTGCCAGATAACCCATTCAGTACTCTCCGGATGTCAATCTTTTCCTGACCTGCTTCCAACCTATCATTATAATCGGTCCAGAATTGCTCGCCTCCTAAAGCCTTCAAGATAGCTTCCGCGGTACTCTTATCGGTGCTTGCTTGACCATAAAAGAGGGCAGTGGTCCATACTTCAGGCTTATTAATGGCCTTAGCGACATCATCGAAAGTTAAGCCTCTCTCCTGTTTAGCTGTGAGCAAGGCCTTGCAGTGGTAAGGGAGGTTGAACATGATGGTGTTGGATCGCTGGGAGTAGAAACGGGACAACAATATTAGGCGGCAGTAGACCGAAGGTAATAGATAAAGCTATCAACTGGCAGTTTTGAATTGTGAAAAGTGAGTGTGAGTTATGAGAATACATAGTCGGATGCGATACGTTTATTATGTATGCATATATACGACGTAGGTACGTATGACGAAGTCACGGTGTTCATTTGGTGCGTTGGCTGGTGCGTCATTCTTCTATGCAGTATGATGTATATTTTCGCTGTTATATTTATGATGGTAGCCGGATTGGTGTAACTTACGTAACGCGTGTATATGTTTCTTCGGTGATCCCCGTGTCACTGCCATTCATTCAGCACGCAGCCAGCAGCTTGCTGCTTCGCGTTGCTGGAGGGCGGCCGTCGTCGTGGCTCGCCGAATCTGTCTACAGACTTCGTATGATCACGGAGGACTACTCTCAGACTAGACCTATACTCCAGAGAAGCATCGCTACTCTACCACATTTGTTGTTTCAACATACCATTATACATTACAAATAACAGAACACGGGACAAATCGCTGTTTATTTGATCCGGCGAGTGCTTTTAACACACCTTCTATCGTTTTCCTCGCAGATCTTCCAGTCTCACCGGAGGTTCCTTCAACTGATTGACCACCGAAACGGAGGCGCACGCAACAAAAGACATGAAAGGCTCTTTTCTAGTTGCCTTACCTGTACTTTTCCTCTCTTTATCCGCCCAGGTTTTCGGCGAATCATCCATTCCATCAGCAGCTCAGATCGTGCACAACGCCAATCGTTTACTAGCTGAAGGGTCTTATTCCGCTGCTGCCAGGGCTTATGGAGAGGCTATAGGTAGGACCGTCATATCCAGGGAACCTAATGTAGTCAACTAATCAGGCCGCAGAGCTTGACCCGACTGGATATGCCAACTATTATAAACGTGCCACAGCATACCTGTCAATGGGTCGTCACAACGCAGCCTTGGATGACTTCGAACAAATTCTCAGAATAAACCCTGGGTTCGTGCAAGTGAGTGTCATTCTATCATTTGTAGCATCGGTAGCTTTCATTTTTTTGGTGCGAGAAGGACGAACAACAAAGGAAACATTCCATGACGGTGGGCTGACTTCACTTTTTAAACAGGCGCATTACCAAAGAGCAAAAATCTTAGCCAAAGAAGGGGATTTTGCCAAGGCGCAATATGAACTCAAGGCTTATGTTCAAACCAAAAGTGATTCCGAAGCCGAAGAATTGGTGAGTCTCTGACTTTCGAGTAACCGTATAAAAATACACCGTATGTTGATTCGATTCAAGTTGCACCTCGTGACGGTCGGTGAAGCTGCTGAAAAATCGGCATTGCAAGCATTTGAAAAGAGAAAATGGCAAGTTTGTGTCGATCACTCGACTAAGGCTTTGGAAGTCGGACCGAACTCGGAGAGGCTGAGACGATTGAGAGTAAATTGTGCAACCGAATTGGGAGACATAAATATGGTATATGGGGATTTGAGGTTGGTTTCGTCCCTGTTCGAGAGATATAAGATGGTTGACTTGCTGTGCAGCCGTTTGGCATCATTAGACCCGTCGACGACTTATTTGCCACTACAACTCTCCAATATAGCCTACTTTATCCGAGCATCTTCCCAAGCAGCGGTTCATATAAAACAATGCCTTCACTTTGATCCCGATTCCAAACCCTGCAAAACTGTACACAAGACCATTAGAAGTCTTGAGAAAGATGCTGCCAGAGTGCAGAACTTCATTGAAAGTGGCACGTACCGTCAGGCGATCAAGATTTTGGATGGAGATGACGGCTTGCTGGTTCGCTTTGAGAAAGCTCTAGATGACGCGACAAAACCTAAAGATGGATTACCGCCTTACCTTGCGCCTCAATTCCACCCGAAAGAGAACAGCCAGATGAGGCTGGACCTTTATGCTCTCGCATGTAAAGCCTCCGTCATGGCTAATGACTTTGGGGAGAAAGGGGCACACTGGTGTGAGGAAACAATGGGCATGAACGAGGAGAATGTAGATAGCTGGATTTCCAGGGGGGAAAGGTTGCTGAAAGTTGAAAAATGGGAAGAAGCCATGCGAGCGATAGAAAAGGCTTTTGAGCTTTCGGGAAGAAGGCAAGACGTACGCTCTTCGTTGACTACATCATGGACGTAGCTAATGCTTCATATTATGTTTAGATTCTCCCCCGAGTACAGAAAGCACAACGCTTGCTCAAGCAGTCTAAGCAGAAGGATTATTACAAGGTCCTTGGGGTCCCTAGAGACGCAGACGAGAGGGCAATCAAAAAGGCTTTGTGAGTTTCAGTCATTTTCCTCGTTATCATCCTAACACCTGTTTCACAGCCGAAAGGCAGCGAAAGTTGCCCATCCGGACGTCGGGGGATCTGAAGAGAAGATGGCGGCCTTGAATGAGGCTTACGAAGTACTATCTAATACTGGTCAGTACTTTTCTGTACATTTCCCTTTAACTTCTGCTAAAATCCAATCATATAGAACTTCGACAACGCTATGACAATGGTGATGATCCAAATGACCCGACGGGCGGTCACCAACACAACCCATTCGCCCATCATGGCGGTGGTATGCCATTCCAATTCTTCCAGCAAGGTGGTGGATTCCAAGGATTCCACCAAGGTTTCCCTGGCGGAGGACAGAAGATGCACTTCCAATGGAACTAATATTGTTAGGCCTAGTCATGATGTATAGTAATTTTGTCTTTTGTTTCATGGCTGTCATGGTTTTGGTAATAAAAAAAAACTTCTTTCTCTGGGTTTGCAGCACTATAGGAGAATTTTTTTTTCATCTAAGGGGCAAATAGGGGCGGATAGTTCTCCACGGAGAGTTTGCACATTGCGATAGAAAGCCAAGTCATACAAGAAGCCAAGCATGGGGAAGATCAATCCATGAATGATATCCTTTTCCGCATCTAGCGTTATCTACGTTTTTAGGAGAGCATGAATCTGATGATTGACTGGTGGGGGTAGTCATGGTGATACAATCTAGACATGTTGCCCAGCAAATTGTCAAACGTATTACGGAGAGAATCTACAGGATGAAATAGAGTAAGCCAACAAAGGTTATCAATCGTAAATGTATAGATTGTTCGAATGTACTCACAGTTCTTTCTTTACCCTATGTATATTCGACCTTACTGCCGAACATCGTCTGCCACCTCTTGCACTTCTTTGTCCAAAACATCTGCCAAATGATTGACATTGCCCCAATCCTCAATCACTCCATTCCATCTGCCGTCCTTCCATTCGCAATTCACTACCATGATGCTTGTATTCGCACATGGCAAACCGAGGTTTACGCCCTCTCTAACATTGAAATGGTAAACTGGTGACATCAAAAGGCGAACGAAATTGCTAAGCCAAGCCCCGTGGGTTACAACAAGCACGAGATCAATGGTCACAGGAAGGTTATGTGCACTATATCGGGCATGCCGTGTATGATTATTACTGTGAAGAGGAGTCGGCAAATAACGAGTGTGGCTGGAGTGATCGTGTCGAGAGGAAGAGGACTCTGGCTCGTGTGATGCTAAAAGCTTGTCAAACCAGCTTTTAGTCCGCCGCGATAATCTAGGTGAAAAAAGTAAGCCCCCATTAAATCAGGTTTCGAGTGTCTTGACTTTGCCTACGATTCATAATCTTCGGCATCCGCAGGAGCGCGTTCTCCTTTTTTTCGCCTCCGGCCTTCCATGCTGCCCAAACCCCTCTCTTTGAGTTCATCGGGAGTCATCAAGGGAACCTTGTCATGATATTGAAGCACAATTCGAGTTGTCTTACGGTAATATAGTAATATAGGTATAAGCATATCACCATTGTTGCGAACCAATGAGCAAACTGACTTCTTTAGCTCTCGATAAAGGTGATGACCAAGCTTCCGTGATGGAGTATTTACTCAGTCGCTTGGCTAGCCTTGTGCTTTCGAAGCGCCCGTAATTGTTCAGAGGTGTATCTTTATGGCCTTGAATAATGCCTCGGACATTGCTTCAGTGTATTTGATGGTCAGCACCAGACTCTCCTCTTCATTCAATCAACTGACTCATCAGTTTGCCCGTGACGTACAAAAAAGAGCCGCATGCTTCTTTTTAGGCACTATCACGCAGGGCGGAGGACGAAATTATTGATGGGTTATTTCCGAGCCGAATGAAGGTCGATCAACTGACAATTATTTATGAAGAACGGTATGTAAAATAAAGACAGTTGTACTGGTACATATTATACTGTTGGTACCGACGTTCGTCCGTATGACGCAAGAGCTGGTCCCGTTCGCGGCTTGCAAGAAGGCCGAGTGCCGGTAGTAGAGCTGCTTGAAAGGCGCGTCCAACGTCATATAAAAATGAATTTACTTAATTGATACAAACAAGTTAAAGAGTCGCGTGTCTTCCGTCTGTTGTCGTTCCCGCCAGTGACTATTACGATGATTATGGCCAGCAAGAGGTGATAGACCCGCAAGGCAGTAAGTGACCCATACAAACAGCTCGACACTTGTCCCGTTATACAATGGTTTTTTTGAAAAGCAAGCGAAACTGACATAAAACTCAAAGAAGCGAAAAAATGCGGTCATTTTTATTCTGTCGAGTGCGTTTTTTGTTGACGGTTGGCCGTGGGGAGCTAACATCATATATCCGTACAAGGCGGGAACCGAATCCCTTGTCCCTGTATTCTTTATTACTGAGTATGATGAGAGATGAGATGAAAGAAACAACATTAGTTGCGAGTAATGATAAAAAGAAGTCTCTCTACCGACCGCGGCTCAGTTGTCTCATCGCACTTCCAGAATCCATGAATAAATACATTAACTATGGACTCCACGGCATATAAACGAACCTTTCGCGACAAGTCCAGTCAACTGAGCAAGTACCAGTATTCGTACAGTGAACCCTGTTACATAGGCCTTTTTTTCATGATTAGGACGATAAGATCAATACGAAAGACGAACTTAACGGAATGAGTGTCCAGTTGCCGTCAGTGGGTGAGAATGAAAGAATAACATCGCAAAACTGCTACTGCTGACTTCACAGTGGCTCGCACTTGCATCGTTATTGAACAGGATAACATACCAAGGCCGATATATTGCGCACTTAATTTTTAGGCAAATTATTCCAGGAATATCCCACGTCTTGTCTTCCATGCCATTTTTGCAGCTGATTTGTGTTCGAGGCATCTGGCCAGCCAGAGCCCGCCCTTATGGGTGCTATCCTTTTTTTCAGTCCTTTCGGAATCTGGTTTGGACTCAATAGTCGCTATAAAGCTGCCTTTATCCCATTTAGAATGCTCAAAATGATTTTTGTCTAACCGTTTTGCATCTAGAGCTTGTGAAAATGTTCGAAAAGCTGACTTGTAACATGTTATGCACTTCTATCTCCTCTCACGACGGCCTTTACTGGCCCTCACCTGAGAGGCTTTCCTCTCGGCCTCTTTTAATCTCAATCGCCTTCCCTCCTGACCAGCAATACTTAGCGTGCTGATGATAAGCTCAGCCGTACGCATACTCTGGGTATAGGTCAGCAACAGGGACCAGGGCCATTAAACATTGCGCATCTTACCTCCATGTTGGCCGGAATAGGGTAGGTGACCAATCTTGGATCCGTGTCAGTGTCAACAATGCCAACTGTAGGTATATGCCGGGAAGTGCATTCTCGAATGGCAGGGGTATTTTCAGAAGCATTGAGGAAGATGACAAGATCTGGCTTGTAAGACTTGTCAAGCAGTGGCTTCATGCCGAAGCTATCACTGGTGTAAGGAAAAATGACTATAAGATATAGAGACCATATACTCACAAAGTCTCAGCGTTTGTCAACAGACCAGGAATCCACTGCCCTACAGCAAAGCCATTGTCTTCTAATCTCTCCTTGGCTTTCTGAATCATTTTTTGGTGCCCTGGTCTTGTGCCAACGATCAACACTACCCCATCAGCTTTGACTATATCCTTCACAAGGGCTGCCGTCCGACGGAGGATAGGAAGAGTTTGATCAAGGTCGATAATGGAAAGACCGGCGCGCTTGCCATAGATGTACGGAGTGTAAGC
Organism: Cryptococcus deneoformans B-3501A; assembly: GCF_000149385.1. Lineage (NCBI taxonomy): Eukaryota > Fungi > Basidiomycota > Tremellomycetes > Tremellales > Cryptococcaceae > Cryptococcus > Cryptococcus deneoformans. The sequence goes on from NC_009180.1 coordinate 518,000, forward strand.
ATGCGAGGTAATGTTGGCAGCATGACCAAGAGCGGCACCCGAGGCCAGAAGAGTAGAGAGAGTAGCTTCATGAGGAGAGCGAGCAGAGCGGCCTTTAGGGATCGCAGTGCTGCCTTCCGGGATATAAACTGACAAAGTGGATCCTGATGCCCCCAATTTAACATCTTCTGTCGTACCAATCTTGGAAAATAACTCACGCTGATACTCTTTACGTTGTCGCCATTGCCTCGCTTCTTGCAAATTTCTCTTCCAAGCGTCCTCGGGAGACTCTCCTTGGAGAACTGATCCGTTTCTGGGTCTCAATGATGGCTCCGCTGTATGAGCGACAGAAACCGATGAAGCAAATGATCGGACTGTTAAAAAAGTTAGGTGTGTGCTGGTTTACAGGGGAGAGATGGTGCTCACCAGATCTGGCTGCTGAAGATGGTCTAAGAGACCTCAACGGTGTGCCGATGGGGATGCTCATTTTGTGTTTGGGAATGATATCTCGCTGAGCAAGGTGAATAATTGTTCTTTACTGTGTTTGAGAGAGCGATGATTATTCCTTCGTCGATACCATTCGTCGTTAGGAAAAAGTGGCCGGAAGCTGTTGGCGTGCCTATAATGTCACGTATACCTAATTTTTAGGAGGCTGATCACCGCGTGCCTGAAGACGTTAGGTAAGGAGGACATTTTACGTAAATAAAATAATCACGACATTCTTCTGCTGCTGACGATGAAGTCCGATCAAGGTCCAAGCATTGACAGTACAGTCTTACCAGTGATAAAAGAAAGTAGAGAATAGGATGGTTTATCTGGAACACCATTTGTCAGCAGCTGCGATCGCGTTATGAAAGGTGGGTTCTTTCTATCTATCCTTAGTAATCCAACCCTATGAAGAAACATCTGGTAATCCGGAACTACCCACCCGGCTTTTCACAAAGTGATAAGTTTCTACCATTGTTCCTCTGCGCCTCCGGGGCGAGGTTGGGAGAAGACTTTGGGTGTGGAAGGGGAAGTCAAGGCGAGACTGAGGGTCAAATGCCATTTTCGCTATGGTTCCAGTATGTCTGGTCGGCAAGCTGACTGATCGGCAGGGACTATTTTCACCAGTCTGCAGCGGCGTATTTGAACAGCAACTAGCACATATGGAGCCTCACAAAGTTCTTATAATGCAGCATTTTATCCTTGTATGTTTTTTCCTTGGGAAAATTTGGAAATCTTTACTACTTCTCTTGCGAACCTTCCTTTCTTACTACGTTATTACGTATTGCTAATATGGTTGTTGTACTGTCATGTCGCATTGCGCCAAGTTCCCCCTATGTATTTACTACTTGTCTTACCAGCGCCAACATGAAAGATTTCTGGGTACAAGCAATAATAATAGAATAATAATGCACGTAGTTTGGTGACGCTTTTTTCGCAATGATTTGCCACAGACGGAATGGAATGTAAGCACGTTGTATGTTGCGAAGCGCGCTTTTTTTCGCGATTTCTGAAAACGCGGTTTCGGCGATTATAGAACCACCCACAACTGCAAAAAAGGTGGTTCTACTCTCCGATTTTTCGTCCGGGAATTACTTGCCCAACTCCAGCCTTGGCCTCTATTATTAATTATGGTGGTCGCAACAGTGGCCGGCCATGTCCGATATTCTTGACGTCACTCTGGGTTCCCAGCCAGAAAAGGAGCATTCAAGCTGAAATGCGATTTTTGGGAGTTTTAAGGGCTTTTCGAAAATCGCTTTTGAACGCACCTGCCTGCTGCTGCGTACAACGTGTATGGAATCGATAATAAGGCCGGCGGCCGGCCTGTGAAGGGAGACGTCATGATGCGCAGCGTCCGCTAAAAATAAAAGGAAATAAAAATGTGTGCGTTGTTCAAGTCGTCTTTTGAGCTCCGTCCGTATACTCAATCATTTTATTCGCTACTGTCCCCGATGTCCACTCCCCCACCCCCCCCTCCCAGACGAACCTATTATCCTTCAGCTTCGTCTTTATCCCCCGACCCCTCTGCTAAAACATGGAAAGATAAGGTCAAAGCTAAGGGTTCCGTATGGGGCAAGTATGCGATGGATAAAAGTGTCAAGGTCTCAGACAACTTGGGAGGAAAAGTGAACGGTTTAGCCGAAAGGAGGTTTGGCACTGAGGCCTTTTGGCCCGTGACGGGCGATTTCCCCAAGGAGATGGACAAATGTGCAAGAATTCTGAGGGCATTCACAGGTAAGCAAGCACGCGACAGATCCCTTCGTGTGATGGAGAATGGTATCTGATTTTCGAGGAAGTGGATGGTGTCATTACCGAAGAAAAGAAAGACGAGGATGCCTCTGGGTCAAAAAAGAAGAAAGTCATTCGCAAAATTCCCCCGGCTGTCATCGCTAAAGCAAAGGGTCTTGCCATCTTCACCTCGATGAGGTCAGGTATTGCTCCATTTGGAGGTGCAGGAGGTGCTGGCGTGGTGGTGGCCAAACTCCCTGACGGAAGTGAGCATATCCTGAGCTATACTCTTTGACGGATGTTGATGCAGAGAACGTAGCCTGGTCCGCCCCCGCATCCATCTCTCCTAATAACCTCAGCACCGGGGTAAGTACCGCGATTTATGTGTGATGTTGATCAATTATTTCATGGTAGGCCTACTTACGCTCTTATAGTTTTTATTAGGCGTAGATATCTACGATTGCGTGTTGGTCATCAATACTCAGAAAGCCCTTGATTCTTTCAAGACCCATAAGGCAACTATTGGGGCAGAGCTTGGTGTCGCGGCGGGTCCCTATGGGGCTGGTGCAGCAGTAGAGGCGGGGTTGGAAAAAGCTCCTCTGTTCAGCTATGTGAGAAGCAGAGGAATATATGCAGGTGTTGAGATTGTAGGACAGGTGTTTGTCGAAAGATACGACGAGAACGGCGCCATGTACCATTGGCCGGATGTTAAGGCTGGGGATATTGTGGGTCATTTGAGAATTTAAACGACTAATGCTTACGCCACTGAAGCTTAGCGGAAAGGTCAAGGTCCCAGTGGAAGCTGCCAGGCTACACAAAGCACTTAAGGATGCGGAATCGGGTAAGGCGCAGAAAGAAAAAGGCAGCGCTCTTGATATCGTGATCCCCGAAGGCGCAACCGAGCTGGAACTCAACGACGGGGAGGTACTTAAGCTTCCCCCTACACCGGACCAAACGACGGGCGATGAGCAAGAATCTGACCCCGAAACAGAAAGAATACTCTACCCTTCTCGTCCTGGGTCACATAACCCTTCCTTCACTTCGATTGACAAAATATCCCGAGATTATTCACCAACCTGCGGGGAGCCTACAGGTGATGCCCACTCCCCAAATCCCAGGCTAACAGTGCCTCCTCCTTTGCCTAGTCGCCACCCAAAACGCCCGTCACTGGAGAAAAAGCAATCGTCCGCTTCCGATTATTCGGAAGCGGCCAACAACGCCCCTTCCACATCAGCGCTTGAAGCCGATGTCCCACCTTCTTATGCTGAAGCCTATGTCAAGGTTGCAACAGGGACAGAGTATCCCGAGGAGAGGTGGGAATCTTCCTTGGATGATACAAACAGGGATCAAATGAGTGCAGCGGAGAAGAAAGAATGGGAGCAGTACCTCGCAGATCAAAAAAGCCAGGGTGGCCATTTGCCATCAAGCCTGCAAGATGGTACTGTCGAGGGAGAATTATCGGACAGGCTGCAAAACCAAGTGCTTGGCTCTGATGATAAAAATACGGATAGCTTGACATAATTGACTTGTAAATGAGATTTTATTGTGATTCTTGATGTTCAATTCACTGTCTTGACCATCGAAGATATTCATTCATGTGTGAATGGTTACAGCAGATGCATACAACAAAGATGTACAAATCTAATCTTCTACACGCGGAACCTCCTTTACTCATTGATATGCCTTAATTCCTCAAGGCAACCGTTCTCTCTCAATCGCTTCCAAAAATGCTACATTCTGTCCGCGAGAGAAATAATGAGCCGCGCAGTCCTTACGAACCACGGCCTCTGTTATTAGGCAATACCTCACAGACTTCTCATTGGATTGATGGTCAGTTCCAGAGCCGCTGTCACACAAGAATCACGTACAGATCCAGGTACCTCAAACATGGCGTCTAGAAGGACTTCCTCTAAGACTCCTCTCAAACCTCTGGCGCCCCCACCTCTATCGAGCCCCTCCCGGGCTATCTCCCTTACAGCCTTGTCGGTGAAACACAACTCACTGCCATAGTTTTCAAACAACTTGATATATTGCTTCAATAGAGCATTATTCGGTTCAGCAAGAATACGAACCATGTCATCGATTGATAACGGATGGAGTGTAGAGAGGATGGGAAGACGACCCAGGAATTCCGGAATAAGACCGTAATTGGTAAGATCGACAGTTGAAAGTCCTTTCAAGGGCGAAGATTGGTTAGAAAAGTCGGTGGTTAATTGAGGAAGGGGAGCGCCAAAACCAATTGACTGTAAAAGTATCAACGATAATACAGCAGGTACAGTTGAGACTACACCTACACCCTTGCCAATGCGGCGGTTGATAATCTGTTCCAAACCAACAAATGCTCCAGATAGAACAAAAAGGATATTAGAAGTATCTACAACGAAAGTATCACCTTTAGCTGCACGAAGTCAGCCATACTTCACAGTGAGTTTTGAACCATAGACAAACCAGGAGTTCCGCCCCCATTGCTATTATATCCAGGTAGGCCTTCCCTCACACTCCGCTTTCCTCCAAGCCCTTTGTTTGAAGAATTGTTGAAATCCCATCCAGGAGGGTCTCCAAATACCGCTCGATTAGTTGCTTTCGGTGTATTGGAAGGACTTCCTGATCCCATGCCTCCTCCAAGTGGGGGTGGAAATGGAGAAACGGAAGAATTGTGAGTGGAAGATGAAATTGCTGGGGCTTTTGCGGATAGCGTTAGTGATGTGCCTTCCAACAAGCGGAGGAGGGCTTGCTGTACACCCTCCCCCCCTACATCGCGCCCGCCTCCTCCGACGTCGCTACCCCCACGCTTAGCAATTTTATCGATTTCATCTATATGGATGACGCCGATCCTAATAGTATATGTAAGTAGGAAGAGACGGCTGGAAAGGAGTCTGACTTACTCTGCCTTGCCCACATCGTAATTGGCAGCTTGCAGCAAACGAAGAACACAGTTTTCTACGTCTTCCCCAACATCTGAAGTACGTCAGCTAGGTCTGCGTAGACACTGATCTGCCGAGCTTACACCCTGCCTGAGTATAAGTAGTGGCATCGCAAGTTCTAAGTCAAATAGGAAAAAAGGCGACAATCAGTAATGGTATTAGTGCTTACACTAAGGACTCACACAAACGGAACATTCAGCATCTGAGCCAACGTTCGGGCCATCAAGGTTTTTCCAGTACCAGTCGGACCACTGTAGTCAAATCAGCAAAGGGAAAACAAGGGAAGGAGTTACCGACATCATGAGGACGTTGCTTTTCTCAATAATCACACTCTCGCCCTCTACGACTCTGGTATCATCGTGTTCTGGGGTCTCGGATCCATTACCTATAGATTCGTTATGGGTCGCATAGGTTTTGCCCTTGTAGGATTTAGCAGTCTTTTCATTAGAGAGTGATTTATCGTGTTCACTTGTAACTCTTTGACGTTTGGTTACCTGTCCTGATAAAGTCGGGAGAGGAGTGGATGGCTGGAGTGGCTCAAAATACCCATTACGCGCTAAATTTAATCAGCCAGTGTCACTTGTCCAAAGGGTCAAGGTTTACTCACCCCACTGGCCCTCTCTCGAGCGCAGAGTTAGAAGGTCATGTGTTATAGTTGGGTCTTGGGGGGACATTCCAGCTGTGCTAGGATCCCAGTGAGAAGAAGCGGGATCCGATGGCTTGTATGAAGCGCGCTCCTTTTTCTTGAAATTGGAAGCGTGTGACCCTGAAAAGTAGGAAATGCTAGATGTGGGCGGATAAGGGATAGGGGATTCAAGAATAATAGGTGGTGGCTGTGGCCGTGGAGGTTTGGGAGGTGACGGTTCTTGTTCTGTTACGGGCGGCAGTAGGGATGCAATGCGCTGGTAGTGATTGTGAACGCTTTGCACTGTCAGCTGCCAAATTCCTTTACGGCAATGTTATCTTCTACTAACGCAACTGATAGTATGCGTTTCGCTCTCTCCTGGCCCACGACATATTTAGAAAGGTGAGCATACAGCTGGGATGAGATGAAGTGAGCTTTCTGGTCCTGTGAAGTTGGTGGGTGCAACTGACATGTTTTGGGGACGGTATTGTGAGATGTGGTGGTGGCATTTCGGGCGGATGGAGATGGAGATGAGATGGAAGTACAGCAATAGTACAGAAAGCGGTAGCCAGACGTGCGAGGTGGAGGTTTAGGTTACGTAAAAGCCACCAAGGTTGTTTGCTCTCTATTATTCTCGCCAGATTACATGCTACGTACTTAGTTGTTCACCATACAGCACACGTCCAATTTTCCAATGGCTTCCGCTCAGGTTTGCCGCAACTACCTCAATGGGTAAGTCGCTATTGACCTCCATTGTCTGACTACTCGCCAGCAACTGTCGCTACGGAAACTCCTGCAAGTTCTATCATCCACCAAAGACTGCTCAGAGCAACCAAGCACTTAAGTTACCATTCCAGTTCACGTATGTCCCTCCAATCCGCGCATATATGTCCATTAATAACAGGGATTATTACGATATAGTGAGGACACAATTCGCAATGACTTGACCATCGAACTGCCTCAATGGATACTTTCTGTTTATGGCGCCGCCAAGTATGAACCCAACCTCATCTACGAGGGCGAACTCTCGCCCGAGGAACTTAGATGGAGAAGTGTTCTGTCCTTGAAAGAAGGGAAAGTGCAGGAATATGTCAGTACCTCTAGCTTCAGCCACATATTGCTAATAGCTTAAGCAGGTTAGAGAGGAAGAAACTCTTGTCTCCAATGCCAAAGCAAAAATCACCAGCTTAGTCGCCGACCTTTCGGCAACAAATAAATTGGCTCAAAAGCTGCATCAAATGAGGTTTACCAATGGACAACAACCCGGAGCCCCTCGCCCAAGAGACTTCTCGGAAACTGCCGTCGTACCATCTATGCAGCCTTTGTCCGGTAGTGCACCTTTCGGTGCAAGATCGAATGTGTCCGCTTTCGGAGGTGGGAACAATTCGTCATTCGGATCAGGGGGATCAGCGTTTGGAGCGATGAATAGAGCCAACCCATTCAGCACAGCTGCTGCTGGTGGTGGCACCTCATCGGGCAGTGCTTTTGGTCAGAGTGCTTTTGGCGCAGGCAAGCCTCAGGCGTTCGGTTCCAGTGCTTTTGGGGGCGGTTCTCAAACCGGCTCTGCCTTTGGCTCAGCTGATAAACCAACGGTGTCGGGTGGTGGCGCGTTCGGACAAGCCGCATTTGGCCAAAAATCTGCTGGGGCACCTGCGTTTGGTACTTCAACTTTCGGCCTCACTAATTCATCAACAAAATCCGCTTTTGGGTCATCAGCTTTTGGACAAAGCGCGAAGCCTTCAGTCAACGCCTTCGGCTCTTCTGCCCCACAATCGGCTTTCAATCAGGACAACAAACCTGTGAAATCTGCCTTTGGCTCCTCACAAGCACCGTCGGCTTTCGCCTCTACACCACAAACCACAGCTACCCCCATGCCTGGTACAGCGTTTGGTCAATCTGCATTTGGTAACCCTTCAACGAGGACCGCTGCCAACCCAGCCGCTGCTTCGGCATTTGGTCAATCTGCTTTTGGGCAAGAAGCAAAGCAAAATCCATTCGGAATGCAGCCTCGAGAGACTGTGGCTTCTGGCTCCGGTTTTGGGCTCAATCAACCTGCCGCTCCTGCGACGGGCGGTTTTGGCTCTTTCAGCAATACTGCCCATACCTCAGCCAATCCTTTTGGCCAATCCTCAGTTATCCCAGTGACTGCTCCTGCGAACGTTTTTAACGAGTCTGCGAACGCTACACAACCTACGTCTCTCAATTCGTTTGCTGCACCTTCAACGTCGGCGTTTGGATCGACTTCCGCCTTCGGTGCTGCGCATTCTTCCAAACCAGCGTTTGGCTTTGCCAATACTTCCGACAGCAGGTCTGCTGCTAATGGCTATTCGGCGTTAAATTCTGCACTTAAACAGCCGCAACTATCTGGGCCAGTCCCTCCAGGATGGTCATATGATGATCCTTGGACATGGTGTTTATATGGAAATGCAGGAACAGACAATGGCGATAGTCTGGAAGACGAATTCCTTGATGCATTCAAACAAGCGACATTCACTTTGGGCAATATACCCACTATGCCACCCCCGCTTGATTTGAGAACATGATGATTAGGAAGGAGTTGGGAAGATAGCGCCAGGACTGTTTGTGTGTATATTAGGTGTAGCAATAGTAATAATACGAAGAACGGGCATCACATTCATTGGTAATCTGCATGCTGCTTATCAGCTTGATTTCAAACATTGATAGGAACAAAAAAGGACTTGACGAAATGAAGGCGGGTGGTATGGCATGGTCAATTCTTTCGGTAATAATTGAACTCGTGTGACCCACAGACAGCATCGCCAATGAGCCAGGTCAACATTAAAAAGGAAAGTACTCTATTGGGTTTGGACCGGGCTGCAGATCTCGGCTGAGGTCCTTGAACCGCTTTGTTTCTTTCCTTCTTTGTATGAGTAGTAGGTGGAGAGAGATTAGCGTTGGAAGTTTAGAATTTCAGAAGATTAGTAATTGCGACAGTTATTGACCGATCAAAAGTTCGAATGCGCTGCTAGATAGCCTTCTTTCTATACTCACGCCCTTACATCACTTGCGATGGGTGAATGGTCATCTCGTATAAATCAGTACTCTGTATATACACGATAACACGAACAAAAAGGTATCTGGTTTTGGGTTGAGAGCCCAATGCGTTACGTACGCAGAGGGTGCTAGCTGTAGCACGGTGAGCGATTAAAATAGACGACGCCATCATCTTGAGCTGTCATTGACGTCACACGAACCCATCCTCAAACAATAAATAATCTCTTGCTTCTCTCCAGACCCCGTTTGTCACCAAGCAGCCGAGATCCTCCGTATTATGACACCATACCATTCCGTGTACATTGGTTCTTCCCCGTATACTTGGCAATACTACTTATTACTCTTCCATCCTCATTCACGCCTTCTTTCCAACTTTCGACATAATCTTCTACTCGTTGAATCTTGATTTCCCCGGGTGAAAAGTATAGTTTTATCCTTGCACTGCAAGCTCCAACTGATCAAAGACTGTAAATAATAGTATGTCTCTAACTAGTGTCACTCGCGTCGTATCCAAATCCATCCTCGGCGCTTCCTTTACTAGCACAACTCGCAGGCTTACCACTACCGTTCCCAGATTTGGTAGAATGCCTCCTCCTGCTCACAAGATGGCCCACTTCCCGAGGATCACATCCTCTCTTCCCTCAGAACACTCTGAGTTTAGAACAGTGATGTGGACGGGCGAGAGCAGTCAACTTGTCCTCAGTAAGTGACGAGTTCCAGATCATTTAATAGCGATGATCTTTAGTCTGATTGAATCTTCCAGTGACTATCCCTGTCGGAGGAGAAATAGGGGAAGAAATTCACCATGTTGACCAACACTTGGTTTTCACCTCTGGTACTGCCAAGGCCATTGTTGGAGGAGAAGAAAAAGAGATCAAGGCTGGAGATCTTGTCATCGTTCCTCAGGGTACCAAGCATAACTGTGAGAGTGCTTTTACGCCAGCGGTAAAAAAATAAAACTGATCATCTGTGGTAGTCGTCAATACGGGCCCTACCCCTCTTTGCCTTTTTACTGTATATGCTCCGGCCGAGCATGCCGAGACAACAGTCAACAAAACGAAGGAGGAAGGGGATAAATTGGAAGACGAGGGCAAGGATGAGCCTCCAAAGTGGGCAGTTAGGAAGTAGATGATAGAATAAATTATCGTTCGCGAGCGTGGATTTAGTGGTTCGCTATGTAAAGAAATCAACGTTACACATTTTGAGATCAGATGCATAGCGACGCTAAAAAATCCACCTCAAGCCCATTCTAGGGAACACCATGCTAACAATGAAATCCTCTCCTCATAACTTCAATCGTTTTTCCAACTATTAACCTCTTTGATATATTCTTGCAGCCTCTGCCTCATTTTGATCACCGTCATTGTCCTGTTCCATTCTTTCCTATCATCCCAGAGTTTATCGAAAAGGGTGGCGCGAAGTTGTTCGAGCTGGTCAACTGTAAGATCTGCAGTCGCAGTTTCAAGCTCGGCTTGAAGGTTTTGAAGGTCTTGTTCGGGTAGAATGAATGGTGGATAGTCTAGCTGTGGGGAATCGCATGCAATATCTGGTGGAAAGGATTGACTAGTCAATGCTTCAGGAGCGTCCACTGAGGCTTTTTCAGCTGTGTCAGGCTGGTCATCCCGCAACCGCTTTTCTCGTCCTTGGTATTCGATCTCTGCGCCGTCATCCTCCTCTCTCGGTCGTTTAGACGATGTGTCAGCGGCATCGGGCATCCCTGAAATTTCTGCAATGGGATTCGGATGATGTGTTGACTCGGACGCTGTTAAGTTTTGCCCATTCTCTTCTCCAATCTCCTTTGCTTGTTCCTTCTTTCTCTGCCTCGCCGCCTTTTTGGCCCTCATCCTTTCTGCATATCTCTCAAATTCAGGTGTCCATTTGGGATCAAATCCAGAGATATGCAGCCGAGCATTTGCGCCCATCTCAACCACCTTGGCCTGCCTCTCTGGATCTCCTACCTTGACAGCATTCTCTTCGATTTTGCGAATGTCGGCCAAAAAATCCTCTGGAGTATAATATTTATGACGTATGAGCCGACGTTGGATAGTATCGATGTCAACATTATGAGCCTGCCAAGTTGGGGTAGGAATCAAGGCTGCTGAGGTTGACGCTGAAGCGGAGGGTAAAGCGAGATGATTAACGGCAGAGACTGGAGCTGCTGATATATTGGCAATGTCACCTGTTGATGATTCTGATAGATTCTCTGTCGTGGGAAGCATGTTCATCCCTCCATCAACCTCATTGACTTGAGACTCAGCATTATTGTTGGCGTCTTCAATGATGTTTGAAACTACCTCAGCTCCTTTCAGGGCAGTGGCAGATTGTGAAAGAGCAGCTGACGCAGCAGCCTGCTCAACGAGACATCTGGAGAGCTCCATTGCGTCATCCTGTAATCAATCAGTGAGACATGACCCGGCGTCTTGGAAACAAAAATCATACCTTGACACTCGCAACAACCTTCCTGTACCTTTTCATAAACTCCTTCACCAGATTCGTAAATGAGACAACCATCATATTTCTCGCGGCCTGATCTTTCTCTTCATCTCTTGCACGCTCCGCCTCAGTTGGTTGACGAGGAGGAAGCGGAGAAGCCAGTGGGAGGTTTTCCAATACGCGTTTACGACGAGGGACACCATCAGGGAAGTCTGTCGGAGGCTTTCGAACAGAGGCGAGGAGATCGGTGAAGTACGCAGATCGTTCGGACGTGTTAGGGAAGTCTAATGCAATTTTATTTTCACGAGCAAACCCAAACCACGCTTTGACATCGGCAGGAAGGTCAGCCCAGGGACTGTCCGCTATGGCGAGCAAGAGAATGGGATCTGATGGTGGAATCCCGTCAAGGAGCGCGCTAAAAGTGGACCGTGCAAGTTCCGGAACGGCAGAAGCCCATTGGGACAAAGAAGGTATGAATATGACAGAGGGCTGATGACGCTTGGCTTCAACAAATAGTTGAACAATAGTGGCCTCCACAGACTAAACCAAATAATTAGCCTGCACCGCTTATCCGTGGAGACACACCCCGACTTACTCTGGTAGAATCACCTAACAAAGTGCCCAAATCCAGACTTTGTATGTGGAATCCTTCAAGATGATGCAAGACGGCTGGTCCCAAGAATATTTGCCCCATCCCTGGTTGCCCATGCACAAGTATTCTTGGGCGGAATGTTCTTAGCTTATCTAGAGCTATATCGATGTAAGCTTATGGGTGCTGCGATACTTGTACGACTTACACTGTAAAACGATATGCTTCTCAAAGCTTTCATAAGCTTCATCTTCATACTCTGCTTCCTCTAGAGCGGTAGACTGCGTCTTGGGTGGCAAAACATGATCGACAGCAGAATTTATACGCTCAAGAGGCACTGAAAGAAGAGGAAGTAGATGAGAGGGAAGTTGAATGGCAGGGGAGGACGTTGATCTGGCAGAAGAGGGGACGATTTCTGCCGCTTCATATCAGCAATGGTGCACTCTAGCATCGGCTGATTACTTACTCTTGATGGACAACATGAAATCTTTTGCCTTCACATGTATACTTTTTGTCTCCAATTGCAATCTATCAACCGTCTTGTAAATTTGAGGATAGCGCCTTTGTATGGCATTTAGAGCGGCCTCAGTACAAAGAGCTCGTAGATCTGCACCACCATATCCTTTGGTGAGGCTCGCCAATTTATCAAGCATCTCATCCGACAGCTTGGGCTCCCAGCTACGAGTGTTGATGCTAATAATTTTTTTGCGCGCCTCGCGATTGGGAAGGGCAAAGTAGAATTCGCGATCAAAACGGCCAGGGCGACGAAGAGCAGGATCGACGGCGTCAGGGCGGTTAGTAGCACCTATAACAATGACCTGGCCTTCGTTCGATGATCAGATCAAGTCTACATGGATAACAGTTCGCTCACCTCGACCATCCATGCCGTCCATCAAAGCCAGCAGTGTGGAAACCAAAGAAGCATGAATTTGATCTTGCTTGCTACTCCTGACGGGCGCTAATCCATCAATCTCATCGAAAAAGATGATACTGGGTTGAGATGCTCTTGCTTCTTCAAATAACATTCGAAGCTGACGTTCAGCTTCTCCGACCCATTTGGAGAGTACATCGGCACCCTTCCTCATGAAGAATGCTGTGCTGTCTAAGCCTTTGATCGTACGCCTGAATAAATTAACTTACAGATTTTGGTATTACCAGAACTACACGATGCTGCTAAGGCTCGGGCCAAAAGCGTTTTGCCGGTACCAGGGGGGCCATGAAACAGAACACCTCTAGGAGGGGTGATACCAAACTGTTGAAAGAGCTCGGGATACAGTAAAGGAAGAGCAACCATCTCTTTGAGTTGATTAATATCTATATGATTTTAGTCAGTCTCGACTAGTTGTCGAGTGGGGATTTCTTACGATTATCGAGACCGCCGACGTTGTCAAAGGTGACATTCATATCTACTCCAAGAGGATCGGCATCTGCCGTGGCTAGCACTTGTGTCAACAGAGATCAATGAAAGGGGGGGAATCTAAAAGCTAGACATACTGGACTTGGGGTTAATCCTGCCAAAGTTGGGCACGTCGGATGGTCCAGCAGCTCCTCGTGCAGCTACAGCAGTACCGCCTGACATGGATGGGCCAGCAGCTCCGCTTTTGAAGGGAGACGCAAAGTCCATGTCATCCTTAACATACGATGAGCTTATACGTACATTTTAATACCAGAGGTACAAGTCAAGGAAAACCCACCGAATCACTCGTATCAGGATCACCCATAGCTTGCGTCAGATCCTTCGCCCTCATGGCAAATGGTAATCCAACTCCACCATATCTGACGCCGCCTGCTCCCCTGAAACCACCAGCTGCTCTTCCACTGCCGCCTGCCACAGCCGCTAAAGCTTCTTGTGTTGATATTTCTTTGCTAAGCTCTTCCAACGTGGGGATATGGTAATTTGGTCGGGAAGTGCGCTCTCGAAGGTTCGGTCGTTTGTGAGGAGACGAATCCTCATCACTGTCAAGCGCACGAGCTTTCGCCGATGAGCGGGTACTACGGCGAGTGGGAAGAGCTGTGGACCGCGTATTGCGGGCCGTTGCACGAGTGGTGCGTCGGCGAGAGGACCTGCGTTTGCCATATCCTGAGTCGTCGTCGTCAGACACAACGAAATCCTCCTCCTCGGGTTCTTCGTCGTAATTTCCCAAAGGATCACTCGATGCGCGCCCTTCTGTCGACTCTCCTTCCGTTGGCTCGAATTCGTCAGCATCAGCAGAGGAATGCCGAGTGCGGGTGGCAGCGCGAGCATCGCTTCGTAAGGACCTCTTGCCATTAGGATAAGAAGTTCCAACATCTGGCTGCTGCAGAGCAGAGTCAATGTTGGCAGATGCTAGGGAGTTCCTCGCGGATCTGGGTGGAAAAGCATTTCTAGGTGGTGGAACGGCGTTTCCCTCCTCATCTTCATCAGGATCAACGATGAGCCTTCTTTTCGCTTTTCCTCTCGCAATTCTTCTACCAGACCGCATTTCAGGACTGGCTGACGTGACAGCGTCTTCAAAATCGTCCTCAAACCTTTGGGGTGCCTTCTGTGTCCTCCCCGACCTCGTGGTCACAGCTGGCGCGACTTTGATGGTACTGTCTGCGCCCTCGTCAACATCCTCATCAACAACACTATTATATGCGTCATCTAGCTCCTCATCATCATCTTCCTTATAAATTGATTTCGTCGCTGCGAGCCTCGTTGCTCCTCGTTGAGGACGGCCAGAAGCACCGACAGTCTGTTCTTCTTGGTGGACCTGGGAAGACCGGCGAGTTGAGCGACTTGACACCATTCCCGAGATAGCGACAGGCGACAGGGGCGGGCGAAAACGGATTTTGGTGGATGTGTTGGCCAGGTTAAAACCGTTTTGAGAAGGCACGATTGTGGTAGTGGGCAGTGAAGCTCTCGGAGGGGTTTCAGAGAATGGGAGCGGGTGAATCGGGGGCAGTGGCCAGCTTGTAGAGGTCTCTGCTTGGGTATTTTGTTGGAATCCGGGTGCCAATGAATTCCCTCGGGATTCTGGCCGCAGTGACGGCGATTCAGGAACTGACGCCTGTGAGACTTGCGGGTAGTGCAAGGTACTGATAGGAGAGCCGTATGGCAGGTGGGACGAAGCAACCAGGCGGGGGAACTGATCGTGCGTGGATTGGTACGGGTATTGGGATGGTACGGAAAGCTGCTCAGGTGTGCCAAGTTGGGGCTGTTTTTGTGGGACTTGTTGATGCAGAGAGTAGTGCTGGTTGGCTGCAAATGGTTGTTGACCTCCGCCAGCGAATGTGACGGGACGAACGTGTTCAGGCGCGCCTTCTATCCCCAATGGAGAGTACTCGTATGTGGCCGGGGAATAGCGAGTATGCTGGGGAGGGTGGTCGAAATATCGCTGGTGATACTGGGGCTGGGGCTGGTACTGCGCGGGGTGGGATGGACGGGTATCTACAGTGGGCGGCGAAAGAAAGGGAGGATAGCCCGGATTGGACGCGCTAGGCGACATTGAACGGCCGACTCTGGCCAGGGGAAGTGGAGATCGGTGTCGCAGGAAGGAAGAAGCGCGGTAAGCGGACGAGAGGGGAGAAGCGACACAAGATACGACGAAGAGGATGCGCGGCGTGCCTCTCGCGTGGCTTCGACAGTAACGACTCCATGTCAGCCTCATAATCACACCTGCCACGCAGTATCAGCCTCACCTGTCCCTCCACTAATAGCGCTTCTACACACCGTCCGGGCTACGATAGTCATACAATAATAATAATATGCTGCGTTATGCAACGGCAAAACACAGGTGAAGCTGTCTGTAGCAACTTTTACTTGTGCATGGTCTACAATAAGCTTTTGTTGTTCTTCCTATCGCTCGACCTCACTCCCACTCTCGCTTCCATTCATATCCACGTCGCTTCCATGCTCGCTCTCATCATCTCCTTGCAAGACCGGTAACTCTTTCCTCTCTGTCTCAAAGCCGAGCTTCCTAAGGCCTGCTTCCACTTCGTCGGTTTTGCTCGTGGACACTGTCACGGCACCGATGGAGGTCTCGGCTTTGAACAGTGGTGAAAAGTATCTCGAGATGACATCACGGACCTGTTCAAGGGTGACTCCCTACGGTTGGGTCGATCAGCTTTATTCCATGTCCGGCGTTTCAGAACAGAACATGGGGGCTTACAGGAAGGCTCTTTAGCAAATCCTGATCGGCATTTTTACCTAGACCCTTCAAGACTTCGTTCAGATAGGCGGTACCCGCGGCACCCAAGACAGTTTCCGACCGCCTAGCATAGTCATAAGTCATGCTAGAACGGGCGCCATCCACCAGGTCTTGGTCAAGCTCAACCTAAACAGAGAAGATTAGGAAAACAGCATACTGATCAGACAAGAACACCGACACTCACAGAACCATCAACCAAACCATCCATGATCTTACCTGCGGCCTGGTACGCCAACATCGCATTCGGACTCTGCGTCATATAATGAGCCATGTTGGCCAACTCTATATCTAGGACTTACTCTATAGACACTGAATCCAACCAATCCAGCTTCGGGGTACACCATGACATGAGCTCCATAAGCTAATCCAGAGCCTCTGATCGACTTCCATAGGTAACTCTCCAAAGCATTCAGCAAGGAGGAGGCGAGACGAAGGGCGGGAAGGTCAGGATGAGAATGGCCAGAAGGACCAGTCGCGAAGAATGTAGCGTAAGAGCCTTCAATCGCCGGCATTGGGATGATTACACACTGTCGCGATATTAGTACTACGTTCCGTGTGGGGTAGACAAAAATACGCACCTTCTTGCTCGGATTTTTGCCCAAAGTTGTCAGTGTTTGCTGGGATGTCGAGAGAGGCTCAAGGGGCAGTGCCTCGCCAACTTGCAAGAAAGACCGAGCCAGAACAGAAAGAGGTTTCTGCAAACCGAGGATATCACCCTGAATGGCCACCCTCATCTTTCTTGGATCAAGCACTATCACGTTGGTCAGGACGTGCGCAACGCACCGCTATCGCAGAAAGGAACTTACAGTGCTTTCTCAATTCCTCCATTTTTTCAATGACTGCGTTTGGTTCCTTCTCCAACATTTCGGCGACATGTGGGATGAAATGTAACCTGTTCAACAGCTCACAAGCTTGTGAGGAAGATTTGCTAGCGTCGTATGTGAGATTGTTAGCCCAAGCAGTAGCAATGGTGTTCCCGTCGCGTTTTTCAGTAGGGAGCTCTTGGGCGAGCTTCGCAACAATGACCGAAAGTCGCTTGCTATCAAAGACAGCACCGGACAAGAGATCGCGTAGCCAGGCTACAGCTTGCTCGTATTGAGCCTTTTCGACCTTTAGTGTAACTGCCATAACTTCCGCAAAGTTGCCCTTGAACTCGAAATGTGCCGATTGCGATACAGTCAGACTGATATCGTCAATGCTTCTCTCCAACGTGTTATGTATGAATGGCTCACTCTTCAAGCTCATTGACAGTTTGCTCGTGAGAAAGCACAGTTCCGTCAGCGCGTTTTACGCCAAGGCTAAACAGGGCGTTTTGGAAGATTGTGAGGTAACTGCATGGTGACAAATTCAGCTGCAGCACTTGGATAATCTTCCAAAGGCGACTTACGGCTTTAGATGAATGGGTACATCGATAGTGTCAAATAAGGCTACAACCACCACAAAGTTCGACTGTCCCTTTCGGTCAACGACTTTGCTGTAGATAATCATACGTTGAACTGACCTTGACATGAGAAAAGTGAGTCTGATAGGGCAATCTATGTCCGTCGGCATCCACGAATCGCTGCACTTCGCCCCCATCACTCTTGACATTGTCATTGATTGCGTTATTGATTGCAGTCTCGACAGGAACCCAGGTCAACCTTGAAGGCTGCAGCCATCATCAGTCTCAGCTAGCTTTAAAAGGCCTTTCCGTAACTTACGTCGGTAATAGGAAAACTGGTAATCATCTCTTTGGGAGGGGGGATTTCGCTCTCTTTTTTCGCCGCCTCTAACATGGCCTCGAGCGCCTTCAGCTTCTCGTCTCCCAGCTCCTCCTTCCTTCTTGCCACTCTTTCCTTTTCTTCCTTCTCGATTTTGACCGACAAGGCCGCAGATGGTTTGCCCACGATGGTGATAGAAGGAGCGGATACGAAGTACTTGTCAAGAAGAGCCAGCCACTCTTCGGCTGTGTATGAATGGAGACTGGAATAGTCTTCCATGTCGTTGAAGGCAAGAGGAAGCTCTTTACCATCTACCTTACCGTAGAGGAAGTCCCCGATGATCGCATCAGAGAGAACCTCTGTCGCGCGACTCTCCATGTATTCCAAGAGCTTCCTCTGGTCTTTCCTTAATATCCTCTTCATCCTTTCCATGTCAATTCCTTCTTCTCTCACAATTTTCCGCAGCTTCTCTTGTAACAATCCAGCAATGTCCTCCAGATGTTTGGCAGGGACATCAGAAATATAGACGGATATTTCGTTCTTGTTCACTCGATCACTAGAATAGAAGCTGAAGGCGGTACACAAGGGCTTTGGGATTTCAATGAACTCCTTGGATAAGGGAGAAGTAGCAGATTGCGTGAGGTAGCTGTCGAGAACGCTAATGGCCAAATTGGTGCGGTAATCAGTGGGAGGTGGACCGAGGTAGGTGATCAACACCTCTCCTACAGATTCATCTTCTTCCATGAACTCCACGGTCTTGGTGATAGGCTTCGAGATAGAAAGTGGTTTGGCAGTTGTAGTCTGAACAAATGGGCGCTTCCAGTCCGCGGGGATGATAGGCCCCGAACCAGATTTGTTGGCAAGAATCATTGGATCAATTTGATTGTTAAGGACATCAAAAAGTTCTGGGATGGGTACTGCGCCGTCAATGACGAGGCATAGCTACAGGAGAAGGATGAGTGATTGTTAAATGTAAGATCCAGATTCAACTTACATTGTATGGCTGATAGTACTCGGCATGATAATCTCGAACTGCGAGGAGGTTAAGGCATGAAGGTTATCAGTACGGGAGACTCACTCTGTTGGGCCGTTAAGACCCTCAGTTTGTGCATCAAACCGCCAGTCTCGCTCCTGTAGGCAGAGCCAGGAGGATATAAGGATCTTTGGCCTCTGGAAAGGTTTGTCAATGATAGTCATGCACCAATCAAAAGGGGGGACGTACTCCAAGGCCATCAAATCACCTGCAGTATTTTCTCTGGCCTGCATCTCACTATACACCACACCAGCATCTTCCCCTGCCCCGTTGATATGATAAACTTCGGTCACAAAGCCGGCGTCGGTTATGGTGGGGTGGAGGATATGATCAACGTAAACAGGGAGCATCTTGAGGAAACCTTCACTGCCAGCTGTGGAAATGGTGTATGCAGTATGATCATTAGCAGTCCAAGCATTGGTCCCGTTGCTTCCTGCGCGATTGGCAAGTTGGTCAAGGACGCCTTTGTAGGGGTATTGTTTGGAACCAAGGAACACAAGGCTGAGATAAAATTAACCAACAGCATATGGTTGTACTTTAGACATGCAACATACTGTTCCAAAGTGTGAGGACGGCCAGTATCATCAAAAACTTGTCTATGGTCAGCAGGAAACCCACAGCGCTTCTTTATACTCTAAGGAATGGCAACACACTTTCAGAGGCAATTGCAAAATAGCCATTGGTCTATCTTTAATTAGCCGTGATTGTCAGATAAGCACAGCAGAACGGTGCGTACGATAGGAGCTTGATGACTACCGAGAACAACAGTCAATCCAGTCTTTTCGCTCCTCCATTTTGAGAC
The DNA here is from genome assembly GCF_000149385.1 of Cryptococcus deneoformans B-3501A. NCBI lineage: Eukaryota > Fungi > Basidiomycota > Tremellomycetes > Tremellales > Cryptococcaceae > Cryptococcus > Cryptococcus deneoformans. The sequence continues at coordinate 537,483 of NC_009180.1, forward strand.
GGTGATGGGGGCGTAACCGATGGGGAAAGATTTAAGAAGCTTGAAGTTGCCTTGATCTTGAGCCGCTGCTGAGGAGACCATTCTAAGCACTATGGGACTGTGAGTGGGATTACCGTGTTTGAACAGAGGGGGAAGCCGTCGCAGACGAGATAGGATGGGCATATGCGTTGTTGAGAATGTCTTCGTGCGGTGGCTCGACCAAATTAACGGCATACAGGTATCCGGAGCACGGACTTCAAGACAAACTCCGCTGTTGAATGTCTGTAATTACGTATGGCTGATGATCGACAGAGCGAGGAGTGGAGGGCAAGGAGGAGTCGGCCATCGGCGGTCGGCTTAATTACATACCCCGCTCCTCTCGCATCCAAGAAATTACTATTTGGTCATCCTTTAATCCACACTCCCCAATACAGCTCGCTTACCCGTACCATAACAGATGAGCGCTTCCAGACCGAAATCTTCAAGAGTCATTCAAAAACCACGAGGAATATCAGCTCTCGCCGCTAGGATCCCCACTTCAGAATCCACAAAGCAACAGTCCAATGTCGGTGGCAAACGTAAAGCCCCGACTCCTGCGACCCGCAAAGGTGTGTGCTCTATATCATCTCGCTCCCTGATTCTGTTTATATACTAAGTGGCGATAGGCACCCGACCTGCCTCCCCGATATCAGTTGCTTCGACAGTTTTATCTGTGTCAGATAATGATGAGGATGATGAAGATGAGCTCGAAGAAGTTCCTATACCTATTGTTTCTAACGAAGTCCAAGGCGGTGACGAGGACGAAGACGAACAAGATGGTGAGGATGAAGAGAGTGAAGATGACGATGGCGTAATTCATCTGGAGATTGGTGGAGAAACTGCGGAAGAGAAGGCAAAGCGCATGGTTTTGGCTAAGAGGAAAAAACCATTGACAGCAAGAGATAGAGCACTGAGGTTAGAGGTCCACAAAGTGCATGTTATAGCTCTATTGGCTAGTGCCAGCGTAAGGAATAAGTGGTGTAACAACTCCCTCTTAAAAGTAGGTAATCAAGGCCACAAAGAATTTGTCTAACATCATGCAGGCCCGTTTGCTCTCTCTACTGCCGCATCCGCTACAAGCAGCTTTCAACATTCCTCCTTCCCGCTTCCCTGATCGTGCACAACGCTCTCGCCTATTTTTCGAGGCTTTACAGTCTCTGGTCACGTGGTGGTCTCAGACATTTTTCGATGTGTCGGACTATGCTCTAGGCTTGCGAACTCGTCCTTGGGACGAAGTCCAAGGCATTATAGAGTCAATATCCAAAGTACATACTCCCTTTAGCCGGTCGCCTTCGGGTCATGGTGACGGCGAAAAGATCAATAAAGCTGCAAGCAAGGGAAAAGGCAAAGCTGCTGCAAGTGAAGAACTGTCAGAGCAACTTGCCTTTGGATCGGGTGCGGAGCGTCTTCGATCGGTCAATAGCCTTATGAAGAAAGCGTTACAGCAAGAAGGATCTCGGGATGTTTCTGCTCAACTATTTGTAGCTCTTGCTCGGGCATGTGGGCTAGGTGTCAGACTTGTTACCTCACTTCAGGCAGTGCCATGGAGAGCAGAAAAGGGTGCGACTAAGAAGAAGGCTGTAGGAGCTGGTAGAGGAGGCAGAACGTTAGCGAGCAGGCAGGGTTTAGGAGATGAAGATGAGGATGACGACGAGGATGAAATGGAAGAAGTTCGCATACCAGATGACGTGGGAAGATCCGTAGGAGGGGCTAAGAATAATTCACGAGAAGCTGGCAGTAGGCGATTGAAAGATCCAGCAGATCTCTATAGACTACGAAAATACAAGCCTCCGGCTCGAAAGATTGGGTCGCCAACTAAATCCAAGCCGAAGGCAAGTCAGAGTGAGTTGTGAATTGCCCGTGGTTTTCTTTATTTTATCTGACCATATATAGGCCTTGCGGACCAGCCGCCTGTCTTTTGGGCAGAAGTGTTCAATAGATCGGACCAACGTTGGATACCTGTCGACCCTGTGAGAGGCATTATCCGAAAGAAACGCGACTATGAGCCGCCAACGGACAGCGGGCCGGTTAGAATGCTGTATGTTGTTGCTTTCGAGGAAGGTAAAGATATCGTTCCCGTACAATGCGTATTTTTCTGCTAATGGTTGCGTAGACGGTTACGCCCGAGACGTGACCCTTCGATATACCAAAAACTTCTATGCTAAAACCAGTAAATTACGAGTCCCTGCGAAACCAAACGAGCCTCAGTGGTGGAGTGATATAGTTATGGGTTTCCTACGGAGACCGTATCATTTAGTGAGAATTTCTGTTTTCGACTATAACAAATGCTAATGTATTCCACAGAACCGAGACGATATGGAAGATGCAGAGCTCGAGATGAGTCAGATGACAGAGGGTATGCCAATGCATATGAGTGGCTTCAAGGATCACCCAATGTGAGTATGCTGTAGCCCATAGTATTACCTATGCTCATACTTGCATCAGTTATGTTCTTGAACGCCACCTCAAGCGGGATCAAGTGCTTAACACTGCCAATCCCGTAGGTCGCTTCAAAGGTGAAGCAGTTTTTCGTCGTTCTTCAGTTCAGAACTGTAAAACGGCTGAGAACTGGATGCGTTCTGGGCGCAAAATAAAAGAAGGGCAAGAGCCCCTGAAGTGGGTCAAACAGAGAGCCGTGACGCTACAAAAGCGAAGAGCGCAGGAGCTGGCAAAGCAGGAAGGCGAGGAAGTAACTCAAGGACTGTATGCGGAGTGGCAAACAGAGATTTACAGGCCTCCGCCCATTAGAGATGTGAGTTCTATCAAGATCATCACAGATTGAAGATTTCTAACGCCATGTAGGGCATAATACCGAGAAATTCGTTTGGCAATATTGACCTCTATGCACCAACTATGCTGCCCCTCGGTGCAGTCCATCTACCTTGTATGTACTCGATGAACTCTGTTTACTCAGTGTTATGCTGATGACCATATAAGACAAGGGTATTGCCAAAGTTGCCAAAGGCCTCGGAGTAAGCTATGCAGAAGCTTGCGTAAGTTTTTATTAGGTCTTGTTCTTGTCAGTAGTACTGAAATTGCCTTAAGACTGGTTTCGAATTCAAGAAGCAACGAGCGGTGCCTATCATTAAAGGCATCGTAGTAGCAGCTGAAAAGAAACAAGAAGTCCTTGATGCCTACGAAGAATCTACCATCGCTGCTGAAGAGCGCGAACGTATGAAGCGGGAAGATCGCGCTTTGAAACGCTGGTCCAAGCTTGTCAACGGTCTCAGGCTTCGTCTACGTCTTCAGCAAGAGTATGGCTCGAAGGACAAGGTGAATGAGACACCTTCGAATCTTTTCGAAGGAGCCGGGGATGAGGGCGAAATGCGAATAAATCTCCGGGGAAAGAGTGCAAGAGAACTTTTGGCAGCTGCGCAGCATCAGAGCACCAAAGATTGGGAAGAGAGAGTTCGGAGAGAAGATATCAGCATGGAGGAGGAGGATGGTATGATGCCTGCCATGGCCGTTGAGCGCGAGTCAAATCAGATTCTACTGGGCGATTTCCGCGCTCCTAGTAGTGCCATTTCGGAAGTCACTAACGTCACTCCCTCGGCGGAAACACCGAGGATCATGCTTCGATTTAAAAACACCTCCTCTCCACAATCAGCCGCTCACGCCGCTTCCGAAAGTCGAAGTGGACTCACTTCTTCTCAAAAGAGGAAAGCGATGATTTCGGGGACGATTGAAGCTGTTGACGATGAACAGTTTGAGGATCCACGGACAACAAAAGGGGACAAAACGATGGCATTACCGGAGCCTGTGGCGAGTACGACTAATATGCGGACGTTGAGGAGCACAAGAGCGAGGACAAGAGAGCAAATGAAGGCCAACCAGGCAAGGGAGGATAAAATCAGACAAGCTTAGAAGAGTGACACTGAAAATGATATATAATAATGTTGATTTATAATAATGTTGATATATAATAGTGTTGATATAAACATTTAACTTGGCGAAAGCTCAGCTTTTATGTCGTGGTTAGTGTAAAGGGATTAATGGGTATTAGTTTGGCAGATTCACATTTACATGGCTATTATTGACTACATAACCTAAAAGTTTGTATTTCTGGTACAACTTAATAAACCACAATATGACCATTAACGTCATCATTGGCTGGCCCTTTCAATCTCATTCTTTTTCGCAGATAGACCAGACGTCTTTTACGGGCTGCTGGTGGCGGTTAGTGGGGACTTCCTTTGGGTGAATAGGCGCTAATACATACCTCGTTTTATGTACTCTGCTTCATGCTCAAGCAGGTGGTGGCCTTGAGGAGGGCCGCATCCAAAATCGGGCTACACCTTGGCGAGAGACCGTGGCAATGGCATCTGGAAGACAATATACGTTGGTCAGGATGGTGACGTCTACCGTTTTAGACTGCCTTATATTTAGCCTGCTGTAAAAAAAAAAAAAAAATGCGAAGAGAAGGAGACTCACCATAACAGGCTGAAGGGTGGGGATTGATTTACGCGACGGAGCCGAGTGAAATCTGCCAGAAGTACGCTCAGCCGGAGTATGGGAGCGTGAATGATCCAAGATGTTAACAGTCATGGAGCTAGCAGCCGCATCGCGCTGCACAGAGCCGTTTACGTGATGTTGTCGTGGTTTGTGCACAGTAGCAGGAGAATAGTCCCACTATCATTTTTCAGTTAAACAGGACGCAAAGACAATAAGAGCTAATAGGGACCTACAAATAACAACTTCCCATCCTCTCCCGTACTGACGAATCGATAAGCCCTTGACGAAGGATTATTGCTTTGTGGATCAAACGCGATACTTGTAATGTAGGAGCTGTGGCCTTGGCATCTCGCGATAATGCGGGCGTCTCGCCCTATAGAAAACAAAGTGACGAAGTCATCTTCGCCTCCTGCTGCTATCAGGCGAGAATCGGGAGACCAAACGACCTAAATGAGGTAAGCGCAATGCTTGAATTGAATTTTGCCATCGCTTACGCATTTCAAGCCTCCATAATAACTGGAGAACGTGTCGGTAATACTTCGAAAACGCATTAGGTTTGGATATGGACAAGAGACAGATGGTACACTCACCGCTCTTCACTCGTATCGATTACTCTCAACAGACCGTCAGATGACACCGAGGCCAATTTTCCACCATCAGGAGAGTACGCTAAAGCTATTATACGTCTCCGGTTAACAATGAACAAAAACAAAAAGGATGAACAACTCAAACACTTACCATTGATTCGTGCATCTCCAATTTTAAGGGCTGCTACGGGGTTTCGCCCCGTAAATACAATCGCGTTCTTATCCTTCGGCTTTTCAGACTCCACCCCTGCAACCCAATCCTCGTTTTTCCACTTCAGAAGTTCAACATCTTGCTCTCTATCGAGAGAAAGACCGGTACCACTATCACTGCTCAAGCTGGGATCATGCCCGTTCGTGGTGGCTAGGAGAACGCGATCAAAAAAGACATCCCAAGGATGGGAAGTAATGTTTGCAGCATTTATTGGGTCCTCTAGAGAGATGTTGAACCTCAAAATGGTGTTATCTGCGAAAAGTACTAAAAAATGGGTAGGCTGTCGGGGATCGGGATAGATGCCGACCACCCGGGAGGAGTTCAATACGCCCTGCAAAGTAATCAGTTAAATTGCATACCAGCTGAGGCAACAACATGCGTACATTTTTATTGAGTCGAGTGTACTTTCCAAGGATAGGATCAAGCCAAAGCAGGTCCCCGGTCTCAAAACCAATGATGACGTCGAGCCTATCGGCACTTGCTGTCTGATTGATGATAGCGGTGCAGGTCAAAGGTGTCGAGAACAGCACTTTGACAAGTGCTTCCTTCTGGGATAATCAGCTAATTTGTCGATTACCCATTTTGACCGGTCCCTACCTTCTTTTTCTCAGCCTCGTTCGCCTGCTTACCAAAATCACCCCAAGCCCACTGTCGTCCCATATGCCAGCAGCCCCATTTGACCACTTCAGAAACGGTTTTGCCTTTCTCAGCCAGATACTTAGAGGCAGAGTCCAGCCCGATTACCCTTTGGACAAAGTCGGAGGTCGAATTACGCATGTTCGTCTTAGGTCTGGGGATGGCATTGATAGTTTTGGTAAATGGCCATTTGGACTGAATGGTTGGAGGGGACATGGCGAATGGGACAGATTGTGGCTCTGATGAGATTGGGGATGATGAGCTAGAGGAAGATGAGTAGCTGGACTTGGTGGGGTATCGTCCATCCGCAGCAGCAGGCGGAAGAAAGGCAGCTGTATCACCCTTCCCGCTTTTACCCAGCAGACCTCCAAACCCCCTATCTCCAGTCTTTGAGGGGAATTGGACCGTCACCCAACTCATTCTTGTAGGATAAATGGGTTCCCACTTTCCATTGATCTGGGTGGCTCCGAAACATGTAGATGAAGCAGAGGCGGCACTGGGGCTGGTTTGTTGCGGAGTGGGAGGAATACCAAAACCGGGACCTCCAAGGAACGGTCCGGGCTGACATGCCAGCCTTAATTCTGACGCGACGTTAGGCGAGGTGTTCCCTAGAAGGGGAAACATGGATCCCGGTTCTGCAAGGCTATATTGGCCCTCGGGAGCTTGGAAGAGCTCTGGTATTGGGGCTTCCTTGACGATGGGGACGGATGGTGCTGGCTTGACTAAAGGCCTCAATGGGGCCATATAGACCGGAGGGGTGTACATGTAGAGCTCCATGATGGATAGGCGGAGGGCAGGAGGTTGTCGAGGATATGGAGGAGATGAGATGAGATGGGGAAATGGCAGCGGCTGGAGGACTCGTCGGATGTCGCCGGGCCGAACAAGGCTACCTATTACTAGACGCCGAGCACTGTTTTACGTAATCGCACAGATACTACGTGCCGAATCCGGAAAAGCCCGTTGCATTATTGTTTGGGTCCTTTGATCCTTTGGGTTGATTGACAGTCTACGCTTGCACACCTCGATATAACCCGCCTTTATATACAGCAGATGCAATGTAGATAGCCGCCATGTTACTCTGCTCTTCCCCCATACAACTTCCACGCCATGGCTCTCGTGCCCACAGGTGCCCCCCGTGATGCCGGTGCGTTCTTTCTCGCCCACTCACTAACCACAACACTCGACTTGCTTTTCACTGAAAAACCACTACTTTCCAGCGATCACAATCGGTCCTTTTAAGCCATCGTGTGTCATGTAGAATTTCAATTTCGCACTAGCCACTAACCATAGAACAGGCGCCCAGGCTATGGTCCCGTATGTATTCTTTCCTCCGCCGAATACTCGACGGGTTGCTACGCCTTGGCACGCTAACATTGTCATTTTCGATATATCATATGCAATAACAGGTACTTTCCTATCTGCAAGCTGCTCAGCTTCCAACTCCTCTCAAGATACATCCTCTTTTGCAGTTACGAACTTGGGATCCGAAACCCTATGCAAAGTATCTCACGTGGAATACGATTGAGGTAAATTCGATTCATAATCGAGGAAATTGAAGATCCCCAGACGAGTTAAAAAGGCGGGCTATGGCAGAGAAAAAATTCCCAGAATGAAGGAACCGTCTTAGGGGAAGAAACATGAAGAAGGATCAGACGCTGACAAATTCACGACTGCAGCACCCCATGTTTGCGGCCATTTGGGTTGATTATGACGGTAAGCCTTTCGCACGTTCAAAGGATCTTTAGAACTTATTTATGTCTCGTAGATACCGAAACTGTATGCTCCTTTTTCGGCAGCACCACAACTGTAATTGCTGACACATCCATGTTGGTGATTTATGCGGTTAGGAATGTCAGCTGAGCCATTCAGTTCTTCTAACTGGGAAAAACGCTCACCGAAAACTCCCTAACAGGGATAAAAGAGAGAGGGCAGCCAGCTACGTCTCCTATCGTTGAAGAACTAAACCTGGGTCATGTAGAGACAGGATGGTCCATTCGCGTCAGGAATAGAATGGCGAGTTTCACGAGGACTAACGGCTTGTTTTTAGTACTTACACTGATGTCTCAGGGAATAACCTGTGAAGATGTTCTATTTGCTATGTGAGCTCATGGACTCTTCCCCCGTTACTTAGTACTGAACCTGCACAGATATGATTTTTTTGCTTCGCCGCGTAAGTGGTCGTAACCCATGGCCTCGGATAGATTCTGCAGCTCACGCCCGATATTAGTCTATGTCGACGAACTAGGTGAAATGCGTAAGTATTACATCTGTCATTAGGCCACATATCTATGAATAAGTTAATCTTTGATATGCAGACCCTCGAGCAGTCAGAATCAGTAAGTTTTACCTTTTTTTCTTTCCTTTTAGGCAAGGGACATTTTAGCTAAGACATGCTGTCATAGTGGAACAGCAATAGTGAGACATATACTCGTACGGAAATAAAGCCTTGGCTAACTGTTCAAAAGCTTTGAAAAGCGCAGAATGGGTTTCTTTGAGTAAGATGCTTTAGGTTTGCACGCAAGAGTTGCTGACACAGCGAAGCCTGATGGAGGGCTATCGAAAATCGGACGCTCTTCTTGGCGCGACCTACTTTGATGGGTATGTATGAGCACCTCGTGGTTTACATTCAAAAAGCAAACTCATGCGTTTCTAGCATCCACAATGACCCGGAAAGCGTCGAGCGACTGAAAGTTAAATACAACTATCATTCTTCCAACCTGCTTCTGCTTCGTTTAGGAAACTGCTAGGTCGCCAATCACAGCAGCAACGACGGAGGGCTGGTCATTCGTCTGTCGCATAGATCAATCGTTTAAATATGTGGGGGAGACCAATGCCCTTATGGCATTGATGGTGCTGTTGGATGTTGACATACATAGACAGTGATTCCCGTATATATCATATTATTCCATAACTGAATTGCCTTGATGCTGTTTGTCGTCTGTCGTCTAACGAAATGAGTAGGGCCATATTTTAGGGGTTACATGTTTGTCTTGGGGACGGTCTCCAAGCGTCTTTGAGAGTCTATTTCTAGCATTCATAAGACCATAGCACAAATGAAGGACAGGGCAGATACTAGCCTTTAGAAGCTAAAGAAGACAACGAATACACATCGAATTGCAAGTGAATGTTAGATAGGAATTGCTAAGCTGAATATGCAAATTCTGCAAACGTAAACTTCTTTTTCCTACCCTTTTAAGAGCTTCATGAGACACGAAGAAAGCTAACATACAAACTTCTAGCTGGGCGACGCCGTTGCGCGTCATAATTCATATCCGCCATCAAGCCATCAAGGCCTTGCTCGTCCTCATATCTTTACCACCTGTGACTAGTACCTCGGGAACTCTCAGTTTCCAGGGGCACTAGTAGATATCTTCCTCCATTCCCAGGCACTTCTGTTGAGCTATCATGGTATCCTGGGCTCCCACGCATCTCTACATCCATAATATCATCCTCTCTATCGCCCTGCGTCATATTACCACGTTCCACGTGTGAAAGAGGATTAACACTATATGGTATAGCAACTGGCGAGCCAGGAAAGAGGGACGGCTCAAGATTTATGGGAGGCGAATCGCCGCGCGGTCGGGACTGAGGAGGCCAAAGTAACGCAGGGGTGATGCGTTCTGGGCTACAGCATCTATTTTGGGCGATTCCATGAATTCCTCTTGACTCTCCCATAAGAGGGGTGTCCGGTATGCTTTGGCGAGCACTTCGAGTAGGAGTAGTCGCATTCATGGGAGACGGGAATCTCCATCCATCCATCGATGGATGAATTGCCTTGGGGGTGCGATTTTGTACGAACCTGCGGTTCATGGGTGTGACCATTGGAGAGTTCGCTTCAGAGTTTCGCCGAGGTAGGGTGAGACTAGGAACTCCAGTAGAGAGGTGTTCGGTGTCGACATTGATGGAAGGCCCTGCATTATCGGCGGTAAAGACAAGACTTCGGCGAGTCTCGAGTTTAGGAGACGCGCTACGAGTTTCCGCAGCCGCTGGAGAAGCAGTTGCAAGATACAACGCAGTGTGTGATTCCGAAAGAGATGATTGATGCATACCGAATAATGAAGATGGGCGGGGACCCCTCTGGGGTTGGCACGCCGGCGTGTGTGGCGGAGCCAGCGCATTTTGGGACAGGGTAGATCGATGTCCTCTGACAGAAGTATCAGGCGCACCAGGCGCCGGAGGAGCGCGTTTTCTATTTGAAGATGGGGAGGGTGTGCGAGGAGGACCGAACTGACTGCTGAAAAGCCGCGGGGGAGGAGGATCATCAGGTGAGGTCGGGGAATTTGTATCGTCGACAAGATATGATTGTTCCATTTGGATAATCTCCTCAAGTACGTCACGCATGTCTTGACCCATACCCAAAGGCAAATCAGGCGTGTTTTTTCTCTGACGGCCACTCGTTGAGCGGCTATTTAGCGGCTTATGATGAGTCTGCCTCGCCAGCGAAATGGATCCATAGGGCTTGGAGGACTCTGAGCGAAGCCATTCTTGCTCCCCTTCGGTCTCCATGATGATGCTATCAACATTAAAGCCCCCACCAAGTCCTCTTTTCGAATGGTTACTTGCGACAGAGGGATTCCTCGATAAGCTAAAGGCCGATGATGCCAACGACGTGACAGAACTTGCAACGGATGGATTACGCGAATGTCCGCCCCCTCCCACAAGATCTGGGACAGCACGCGATGCTATTGAAGAAGAGGTCGACTGAACTGTGCTTCGGTTGCTGCTCATCGATCCGCTAGAGCTTCCTTCTGCTCGTCTCCGCCTTCTTTCATCTCTTCTTTCTTGCTTTCTCATATCGGCGTGCGACAGGCGATAATGTGGAGCGTGCCAGTGATCGTCGTCGCCAGCAATTGCGGCTGTTGATGATGCTGTTGACGAAGAACCTAGAAGTAAGGGCTGAGAAGGAGCTTGTGTGAGCGATCCGGCCTGTTGGAAGTCGATGTTTTGCGCGAGGAGAGGTGATTGATGGCTTTTATAGCACAGAGAGTTGATCGCGTCGTATCGAGCACAGGCTGAGAATGGATAATGCGTGTTAGTGGATGGCGAAGAAAATTACAACACAGTGCAGGATGGCGCAGATGAGACAATTGGCTGATGACTCACCGACACTACAGTAGATGCCACCTTCCTCTACAGGACCTCCGCAAAAGCACCAGTTGCCCGATGTAGGACTCGATGATTGATAGCCGTGATTATGCGTGACTAACTCTGAGGCATACATGGCGCCGGCGCCAGCGCCATCAGTGGGCATGTTGTTGGAGTTGGGGTGTGGATGGAGGTATTTTACAAATGCAAACGAGAGATAGATGAGAAAGTGGGATCAGGATCTGAACGGAGAGAGACAAACACTCACGACTTCGCAAAACAAACCGCGGATCGACGCGTCGTTGCTGAGTTACCCCTGAGACGCGAATGAACTACGGCCGTAGATATATATCTTCGGTGCGCTTTCCTGTATTCTCGGCATGCAAAGGCTTACCCAACGCCATCCTCACCTTCCCCATCCATAGCCCTTACTCATAGCCCCTCAACTTGAGGCAAACGCACCTGTACAAGATGCCATGCCCAACGACAGTTCAATGACCCTGCAACGACGCGTTTCTTCGATCTGGGAACAAAAAGACGCGTCGCGCTTAGCTACAGCTGCTACTCTAACCTCCGACCTCTTCTTCATCATTCACGTCAGTCCGGGCAACGTATTGTTGGCTTGACTAAGATGCTGTAGACATGGTGTTTGCTGCCAACCAAAGGATTGCGTTTTCCTGGACCGCACCAAGCAAGATACTCACAGTGCAATCTCGTCGGCTTAGTCCAGCTTGATTGTTTGATGGAAGGCCTCCTCGCTAAAGAATTTAAATTTGTTATCGCAGGAAATTGGCCGAACAAGATGTCACGCTGTTCATTTCAAAAAGGCCATTTGATTAATGTGTTCAATACAGTATACGGAAAATACACACATGCCCGTACAAATCGAGCAGGTTTGCCTATCTATTCAAATTCCCTTTTTACGACATTCTCTATCCCCGATGCGGTCCATTACCTCCAGCCTCATCATAGTAGGATAAGGAAGTGAACCCCATCCTCCTCGCGTAGTCCACTTCCTCGGCTCTAGTAAGCCCATCGCCTCTGCTCCAATTCGCTGAACTTGTTCTGGCCCTAAACTTGCCAGCCCGGACCTTGAACAATTCCTCCATGTTAAGAGGTTTGATAGGACCAAATAGATCGTCTGGGTTAATGTGCGCTTGGGCTTCAAGAGCTTTGCGCAGCTCAGGTGATTCAGCCCAGGCTGGTCGGTCAAAGTCGCGAGTGCTGTCCTCGTCGGGATCAGAGTACCTGATAGAGACGACATTAGCTAATGGAGGACAAGTGGTACAGTTGTGAGCCTACTCTGAAGCGATGTCTGGTAACACGATATCCTCTGACTGTTGCGCCATTGCTTTCTCATCCAAGGAGCTCTGAACCTGTGCCCAGCTTTGAGGGGCGGCTGACGAACTTTGCTGAGGAATTTGGTTCTGCTGATGTTGCGGCTGTCTCATAGCTTGATTCTCCATCGCCGAGAGCCTCGAAGGCTGACCTAGCGGTTTTCGTTCTACGTGACTCTCGCGCTGAGTTTGCTTTACAAGTGTGATGGTTGAAGACTGAGTGTGTGTAGTCTCCGCCGTTCGGAAGGCCTTGGGAGCTTGCTGCTCAGTGGTGGTCGATTGGGAAAGGGGATGAGTGGATGTAGTCTTTGTAGGACGGAAAGGCTCTTTGCCTTTCGCTAGAGACTGATTGTGGCCTGCAAGACGTTTGGTGGCAGGCACGCCAGAAGACTGGGATTTATTGAGCGCCACTGTTAGCTTTCTCTTGCGTGCGGCTTCCTCTTCGGCCTGGTGATGAATTCTGCTCAGCTTAATCTAGAAATGACGGTTTTGAAGCTCACCTTCACCTTAGCTGCCTGCATTTCCCTTTCTTCCTTGGCCACTCTCTCCTTGGCGATAGCAGCTACCCTAGCTTCCCTCTCCTTCTTGCGTTTCTCATGCTCAGCCCGCAGTCTTCTCTTCTCCTCTAGCTCTGCTATTTTTGCCTTTCTTTCTTCGTCGGCTCGTTGACGTTCTTCCTCAGCCTTTTTCTGGGCTAACAGCTCCTTACGCTTATCCGCTTGATCTCGCATGGCCGCTTTGCGACTAGCTGCGTTTTGTTCCTGAACAAGGCACATAACATGTTAGAGAAGACTCTCATGTCACACTAGCATCCGTACCACAACTATCAAACTCACCTTTTTGGCCGCGGCGGCAGCAAGTTGCAAGCTTTTGACCGGCCCAGTAGCAGGCCTGACACCTAAAGCCTTAGCAGCCATGGTAGAAGCATGGTTGAGCGTACTACTATTTGTGGCCTGAGAAGACGTAGAAAAATTCAGTATGTCGGTAGGTGCTGTAGTCGAAGGTGGCAGTTCCCCGTTGATCTGCCCAATGATCAGCATAAATCTCGGCCAATCGCTACTTTCTCAACTCACTTCAATGTCATCATTGACATTATTATCGTACGGGTAGTCTACTTGCGCCTCATGTGTTCCTGGAGATTTGTCAATGGCTTTCCGTCTGTCGTCTAGCTTCTCGACTCCCGTGTCCCTCTGATCACCATAGTTATGTTCTTTTCCTCGCTCCTTTGCTTCTTCCATCTTCTTGATGTTTATATCTGACACCTTATTCTGATCTTTTTCTCTTCTGTCATGTGATGCGGAAGGCCTCTCCTGCACTGGAGTCACATCGTTCACGGCAGAAAAAGCAGGTGCAGGTGAAGACAGCTGCTGACGCCTGTCTTTGGTGTCGACTGGTTCAGCGGTTTCAGCGGGTATGATTTCGTCTAGAACTGACTCCTCGTCGACCATCTCCTGGTCCTCATCCTTGACAGCCGTAGTGACTGGCTGAGACTGCAATTGGGGCAGCGGTAAGGGCGTAAGCTTTGAGGGAGGAGATAAAATAGGGGTCGTAGAGCGCCCAGCATCGTCGTTACCTTCCGGCAGAGGCGAAACGTCAGCAGAAGGGTCGTTGAGGGCGGACTCAATGTCAATGAAAGGTTTCGTTGCGTTCCACATCAGTTTTTCTAACTCTGCTTCGGCTATCTTCTCCTCTTCCAATTCCCTCGCTCGCCTGATGGCTTCTTCTTCTTCAGATGTGCCCCCGAAGTTGAGCAGGCCTCTCAGGAAACCTGCTCCAGTGCTCTTAGCCTTGGGTGCTCGACCATTACCACTTTCAGGACGGCCTGCTGAAGAAGCTTTCTGTTTGGCAACGTCCTTTGCTGTTTTCTCCCGAAGCTCATCAAGGGCTTTGGTGACTTTAGAAATCTCGGGGCGATGAGAATCGTCAATCAGATTAGAAGATAAAGCGGATCGACCTTGAGAAGCAGGATTTGAATTGATGCTTCCAGTGCCAAATGAAGGTGTTTTTGATGGCAGCTTAGGTCTACCAACGGGACCAGGAGTGGTTGAAACCTGGAAGTCATATGGTTCGGAAGAGACCTTTTTGAACTTGTCAGGTCTACGCCCTTCTTCCTCTTCTTCCTCTCCTTCCATACCCTCTCCAGACTTTCTTTTAAGTCCTCCAATAGGGAGTAAACTCTTTCGAAGGCCAGAGAAGTCCATGGCTGCACTTGGTCTTTGTTGAGATGGAGCAGTAAAAGGTTTGCCAATCACTGAATTGCTTTCGGCCGGTCCTGACGCGTTCGAAATGGGCACAGTACCGGTACCAAGGGCTTTACTAAGCCAAGAGGAGCGGACTTGACGAACGGGTATGGGGACAGCCCCGGAAGAAAATGCAGTGGTGGAGGAAGAGGCAGAAGATTCCATAAAGGAAGCTTTGGCAGGGGCTAGCGGAGATTGAGGCACTGCAGCAGATTGGGTCGAAGAGATTGCAGCAGTGACAATCCCCTTGGACTCAGTTGCTGATGTCCTGGAAGAGAGCTGTACTGGAAATTCTGTGTGGGGAACTAGTCCCTCTTTAAGTTCATTAGAACCTATGTTAGATCCAAAAATTTCTCCTCCCTCATTGATGGTTGGTTGTGCACTCTGAACATCTTCGATAACAGCCTCCTTCCTAATTCCCTCGCCAAATCCTTCTTTGGGTTGACCGAGCTTATGATCTCCAGTCCCCTTCTCTTTGACTGTGACATCGTGCGCATCCTCTTCCGCACTCGATGGGAGCACAGTTTCCTCTGGCTTGACATTGTCAAGTTCAGGCATGACCTCGACCATTTCCTTTAACTGCGTCTCTCCAGCTCCTTGTATGTTGTCAATGTCCATGTCCACTATCTCATCGACTGTTGGCAGAGACTGGATTTCACCTGCAGGAGAATGATTGACAGCGCTCTGGAGTGACGTTTCATCACGGTCAGACGCCATGTTTTGTCCATCAATAAGGGCTTCTGTGATGTTCTCAACAGTCTCTGCCATGACTGGCTTCGATTTTAGTGTCTTCTCAACTTTGGTAGACGACGCTTGTTCCATTCTATCGCCAAGTTTGCTTTGACGAGAGGGGGAAAATGGATGTTGTGGCTCTGCAGCAGAGGACGAGCAAATGTTCTTGTTTTCAAATCTGGGGGAGGCATTTTCGTTGCTGATCATAGCAGGCTCTGCTTTTCTAGACCGTCCTCTCTTAGCCTTTGATTTGCTGGGAGAAGACGCTTTGATAGACTTTGATTTGATTGGTGAGGGACTGGGAGCATCACTGGTGTTCACGTTACGCGAGCCAAATTGCAATGGAGAAAGGGCAGGACGGGACTTCTTTGTGTCAGATACAGCGTTGTCGTTTCTCAACAAACGTACAGTTTGCCTGGACGATGGGCTAAGAAGTTGGGCATTGAGACCTTTGATCTTTTCCGTCTTCTCTTTAGCTGCGGCTGTAGCAGCTCTGGTTCTCTTGACAGTTTGTGTTTTGGAAGGGGTTTTGATGAGTTCGCCAATAGGTGCTCTGATAGGAAATGGAACAAACAATGTCAGCTTCGTTTATTGATTCTGTTTCGGCTGGCAAGAGCTGCGCAGCACCTTTTTTTCTGGCATCATGTGCAGCAAAAAGGCAAAGTGGCCACTTACTTAGGAACATGTGCCATTATTTGAGACATGTAACCCTCGAGCCAATCATACCCTTTCGAGTTGATAGCCTCTTCAAGCTCTACGAGGCTCTTAGATGCCGACTGGCGCAGGTCATTTCTGAGGCCGGATGTATAGTGTGTCAGTGTAGGATAGTCTTGAGTGAGTGGCGGCATGTCGAGATGCAAGCTGAATTAGTTAGCAAGACTCAAAACAAGACGGGACAAGATGCAGACATGAGTGCGACGGAGCACGAAAACAATAAACAAGCCAGCCCGCCGAGGCCGCCGCCGCCGCCACAAGTCCCACCACCATTGTTATTAACAGTTCTTTAACAAAAAAATCACACGCGCGTACGTGGCATTTATTGGTGTTATTTATCTCCTTCCGTCGGGTCTTCTGCTCCTGCTGCTGGCTGCTGTTGCTGTCGGCGCCAGAAAAAACAAACAAACAACGCCTCGCATGTAATGTTGCATAAGTATTAAACCAGTAACACTATTCCTTGGACCTGGTACCAGAAGGCACAATGCCAACCGCAGGGGTTAAGGTAAGTAAATGCCAGCAAATTTCGCATGTTGCACCAGTTATCCCAAAACTTACGACGCGACTGTTTTTCAGACCAAGAAGGCAAGCACCCTATCCATCTTCTGACGCACTACAAGAAAAATACTGACTTATAACAACCAGGTAACTACCTACGGGCGTAAAAACACAGTAAGCACTGTATACAGATAATGTCAATAACCTCAGGGGTTTGACTCACTGGCTACAGCAAATCATCTCCATTCACTCAGACTTTGTTGAACCAGTTGACTTGACTTCTCCTCCCGTCCTTCCAACGCGGCAGCGTCAACCTCTGACGGCTAAGCCCTCCAATGACAACTGCAACTTACCCGCTGCTACATGCCAAGCATTGAATTCCCTCAAAAGTGACAGGCTTTCAAAAGCGCCCTATAAAGAGGAAACTTTGCCCAAAGTTGCAAAAGGGGTGTCGCCAGATGGTACTTTATCCAAGGTAACAGTGCCTCCTTTGAGTAAATCTCCTCGGATCGTTTCAACGAAGCAAAGAAGAGTGTCCCGGAAAACCTCAAAGGCCATTGTTCCTAGGAGTCCTGCGGCTGCTCATACGACACTCCCGTCAGCGCCCAAAATACCGATGGAGTCTTCATCCATGCAGTCTACAAAGCAGCAGCGCTCTCCAGGTTCAGCTATCAGGGCGAAAAAAAGGCTTGTTTTTGAGGGAGTTATCCTGCCTTTACGGTCACCAATAAGTGACATCAGAATCGAGGAGTTATCTGAAAGGCTATCGGATGTGACAATTAAAGACAGTTCTGCTCAAAAGACAGGGAATGGCGCGGACAAAGGGAAGTCATCATCTCAATTCGCCTTGGAAGCTCTCATACAAGCATGTTCTTCTGCCTCTGTTCAGGAGTTCAACGCCTTTATCAAATCATTCCCATTATTTCCTGCCTCGAAAGATGTCTTCATGACCAAAGTGGGTGAAGCATCATATTCTGAGGTATTTGGCTTTTCTCAGTCAGCCGAAGATGCCGATCTAGTCCTAAAGGTGATCCCGCTGTTTTCGGGGACGGTGGAGGCAGACGGGTCATTTCCCGACTGTAGCTCACCCGAAGATGTTCTGAGGGAGATTGAAATTACCAAGAAAATGAATCAAGTTCCAGGTGGCGGTTTCGTGGAATTCAGAGGGTAAGCCCCTTGGTGCATCTGCTTCGTACATAGACTACTAATGATGTTCCTTCCAGCGCCTATGTTGTGGAAGGAAAGTATCCTAAGGAACTGCTCGAAAAATGGGACATCTACAAATCCACCCAGGGCTCTGCTAGTGTACGACCTTGTACGTATAGCTATCAGATTGTGGCTGTATCTTAACTTTTCTGTAGCGGCATTTGGCCCAACACAGAAGTATTGCCTTGTGGCTCTCTGTAATTCAGGGATTGACCTTGAGGCCCTCCAGTTTGATTCTTCTCGGGGTTGGGTGCAGGCCGCTGGGATATTCTGGCAAGTAGCAGCAGCTCTGGCATCCGCCGAAGATTGGACAAAATTTGAGGTCCGTTTGCTTTTTAGAGTTGATTTTCTTGATTGGCAGCTTACTAAAGACTATAGCATCGTGATCTCCATGAGGGCCAAATTCTCATATCATCCTTATCCGAATCCCCTTCCTCTACAGAACCGGAAAATTACCTGTCGCCAACATACACATCTTTGCAAACGACCATCATTGATTTTGGTCTTTCACGTTTAAATATGCCCACGCCAGTTTGGTCCCAAATACCTGAAGAAGTGTATGAAGGCAAAGGAGCACAATGGGATTTGTATAGAGCCATGAGGTCTAGGATAGGTGACGACTGGGGTGGTTTCCATGCAATCACGAACCTCATGGTAAGCCCGCTTTTTGTGGAATGAGGACAAAAGTGCTGATCATACCCATCAATCAATTCAAGTGGCTGCGATATATCCTTCAGTATATGCTCGTATCGAAATCTCTTAGAAAGCCCCGCGCTCTCAGATCTACACAAGTCCCTCGGTTGGCTAGGGGCGTGAAACCAAAACCCGATACCGTCCGGTCTGAAAAAGCTTGGGGCATCCTCCAGAAAGTCGAGGAGATGATGGAATACAGTCTGAATTTCGACATGAGTGCAAGGTCAAATAGGAATCACAAGAACGATGCGTTGAAACCTTTAACTTCAGCAAGAGACTTGGTGAACTGGGGGAAAGATGAAGGATGGATTGGATAATATTCACATTGAAGCCCGATTATGTACATTAGCAGCTCGCGCATTGATCCACATGTACAATTAGCTTTGCCCTTCCAGTGCGGGTTGTACGGCGAGGGTGGATAAGCTGTAGTCGCAAGAAAGACGCGGACCATCAGTTTTGCAAGAGACATGATCCGGCATCCTCCCTGAACTGTCGATATGAATCCAAAGATATGACAGCCACATAGAGAGCATGAATACATCCCAGCTAAGCCTCCATCCCCGCTAAGTAAATTACTTCTTCTTAGCGGGCTCGCCGGCCTTAGAACGAGCCTTTCCGCGGAGCTATCAAACAGTCAGACAAAATTTATGCAGAGTAACGCGTAACGTACCTTCTTCGATCGGTTCTTCCTCTCCTTACGAAGCTTCCTGGAAGGCTTGACGACCTTCTCGGCAAGGTTGGACTGAGACATATCAGCGGATGCTCATCACGGCAACTCTGTTTAAGGTTCCCCTAAAACATAATCGCTCTCGTCAGGTATAGTAGCCACTCACCCTCACGAGCCTGTGCTTGGGCTCAAACTTCTTCTGAGAGTCCTCATCATCGTAGATCAAACCGAAACCGGTAGATGAGCCGCCACCGAACTTGGTCTTGAGACCGAAGACGACGACACGCTCCTTGTCGGTCTTGTAAAGGGCACCAAGCTTCTCAGAGAGCTCAGAACGAGAGACGTTGGGGCGAGTGGGGTGGAAGACAGTGAGGACAAACTGTCGTCGGTTGAGGAGACGGTTGGTGATGAACTTGGAAGTTCGGAGGGTGACGGGGCCTTCGGGGTCCTGTAAATCGGGCGGTAATTAGCATCTCCAATGAAGCCAGACAGACAGCACAAAATATCTGACGACGCCTGACGAGCCGGACAGCATCCCGGTAGACCCAGCACCATCCCAGCGATCCCTATTCACTCCGCATGTCCCTTTCCGCCCATCTTCTTGACTCTTTTCTCTCTCTCTGTGCCTTTCTCCGTGCTGTCCAGACCGTCTGGCCTGTCGGTGTGTCAAACTCACCATGCTGGGCAAAATCCTCCTTTTTAAGTTTGATGGATGGAGAAGAAAGACGAGAGAAGACTTGAAGCTAGGCAGAAATCCAGCGACCTACAGAGACCATATCGAAAAGACGGAAACAAATCCATATTACCTCCGGAGTTTCACGGAGTTTGTTCATGTTTGTTTGTGGCAGAATGGCTGACGTGGATTTCTATGTTGTAAATGTTTTTGTATTATGTAATCTACCGCTCGATGATAAAAATAATGAATGATGCGATGGATCGTCGTCGCGTGGCGGCACCGACGGGGATCGCCGTTGTTCCTGACAACTCTTGCTCTGTTTTCCGGCCTCCACGTTGTACAATTGAAAGTGAAAGTGGAGGAGGTTGATCTACTCGGCTTTTATGCCCTGCTTGGCTCCTGCGCGCCGGCCGATGGCAACGACGGAATTACTGTCTATAGGTAATAGCAAATCGGGCCAAGAACCTTAAGCAAGCAAACATCACATATCTATATATTGCATGCATCTGGTCCGGCCGACGACGGATGCATGCCTCCTTCAGTTATATTAGACTGTTACCAGCATTCTTATTTTGACTTCCCGCACTACCTTGCGAAGAACAACTATAGATTGTACATGATGCTGCTCGGCACCTTGGCGCACCTAGCGCTCACCATTACTTGCGGTTACAGTCTCACAGTACCTCAGGCTCATCGAGAAACCCTTGAAGAAGCAGGTGAGTAGCGTATTTCAAATGTCCTTATAGCTCGAAGGAGTGGGACACCAACGTATATCCAACAAAGGGAAGCTCACCACATTTGCAGCCGTCAACACAAAGAAGCTCATCGAAGATGTTACTGTGGGAACTATGTCCAGCGTCTTTCCCAATGGAACTGATAACGGTGGTAAGTTAGAAATTCACGATTATGGAAAGGTTCAAACTGACATGTCTTGCTCAGGACGACCCTTTGCTATGATGGAGGTAAGGAAACTATTACACTACACACGAACGACCGCAGTTTACACCCTTAAATAGTACCATGCTCCATGTCATCCGCCGCCATCACTCACATTTCTCCTGCTCCCTATTTCGCTCTCTACTCACAATATCATGGCTTCAAGCTCTCATTACGCTAGTTACTCTGTGGCGATGCCGCATAAGGATGAGTGGTCCCCCATGAGTTTATCTCGAGTGGCTTTCATTGGAGTGAGTCTGAGCAAACTGGGCTTTGATTATAAGGCACTAAGTGATGCGAACCCTGCGCAGAATATGACTTTCCTTCCAGATATCTCCAAAGAAGAGAAGGCGGAGCTAGAGAAATGCTACCTCAGTTACCACCCTGACGCCAAATATTGGCTTCCAGGGGCATCAAATTCTCCTCATTCATCTGTATGGGCCAAACTAGATGCGGACGACATTTACTATGTTGGAGGATTCGGGGAGTGAGTTTCAATTACCTTCATTGGAGTGTCTCTGTTGACTGAATCGGATTAGCACTCATTATATTGGACACATTCCTATCGATCTGTATACCAAAGTCGGAGAAGCAGATGAAGGTAACGGTCAGGGACAGAGCGAGCAAGTCCTTAGTGGTTACAGCGTTTTCAGGAACGGGGTATCATTGCTGTTGAAGAACATCTTTTGAACTCGCGGAATAAAGGGGAGAGAAGACTCTACAATGCAAGTAGGATACGATGTCTCAAGAGTCACTTGTTTTTTCAAGCTCGGCACTTGTATGTAGCGTGATGATCATTGCAGGATTGCCAGCCTGAGCTGCTGCTAACAGAATTGTTGCGATGGCGGAAAATGGAATAAGCTCGCTCTGCCGTTGTTGATAAACGCTGTGCGACAGTTTGGTTAGACATTGTGTTGAATCCTACACTTGCTGTTTTCCTGTACATTTGCCTGTAAAATTTCATCCATCAAATACATTATTCTGTCACTGCTGTCCGTCGATTTAATATACCATCAAAGAATACTGCATATATATTTTGATTTTGTAGAGTAAATAAGTACCAAAGTGTTTTTGATTCCGCCCGATCAGTCTGAAATTGTCGCTTGTTGGTTGCCCGTCGTTGTTGGCGGGCCTGGGGTTCGTTCATGGCTCATGACATTCAATCCACTATTATTGTGTATTACTCCGTTCTCTCACCCTATACTCAAACAAAGCCATGTCGCACACCATTCCGCTTTCCTTAGCCACCCTCAGATCGCATTCCATCTTCAACCCCCCTATCTCAACCTCATCCCCACCTGAAGACGAATGGGAGCTTCTTGACCGGCCCTCGGCTGACGAGCCTATGAGCCAGAAACAGGGCAGGATGGTATTGCGCGACAAGGATTTGATTGTTGCAATGGGCAGTGAAGTAAGGATGATGAGCCTCAATGCAAGCGATGGAAGTTGGAAGGTTGAGGATGGACTTGTCGGATCCTACAGGGTAGGTGGTCATCTTTGTATAATCTAATTTTTGAGTCTCAGCTGACCTTCAACATCTAGACACTCAAATCTGCACATTTAACATTTGCGATCCATCACATCGTAGTTAACCCGACCGGGAGATTGTTAGCAGTAGTGGGACATCATCAGATCGTCGTACTGGTGCTCCCAAAACCCACACATTCTGGCAAATTGGAAGAAGGGCAAGCGGAAGTGGAGTGCGTCACCAAAACCAAACAATGTGAAATTGACTAACATATAATTAGGTCAATACCCATCGATGACTTCTTGTTTTCGCGGTCCTCTAATGATGCGATAACCCAAGTACAGTGGCACCCTTGGGGTGAGAATGGGAACTCGCTTTGGGTGTTGACGGCCGGCGGCAAGCTGCGGTAAGTGAATAGCATCACTTTTGGGAATCTGCTTGGCTAATTTGCTACAGCGAATATGATGTCTTACAACCACATGATTGCGTACAGACTTTCGATTTCATCCCGGAACGCACCCGCTCAGTTCCAAAATTCACTGCCGTTGACCCTCTTTCACGTTACGCCTCTTCGTTTGCATTTGGCTCCTCTATGATTGGATTTTCACCTCTTATGGTGTATTGTCTGCTGGCGAGCGGTGATATACATGTACTTGGTCCAATTCTTCCACTCCGAACAGAAATGCCGGCCCAGTATCTCCGGCAACTCAAAACATTCGCGGATATCAGGCTAGCAACAGTCCAAAATCAAGCCCGTGATGTTTTTGGTGCAGGGACCTCAGGACTTGGAAAGGCGGTCTTGCAAGCAGAGTGGGTGGATCATCTCGTAAAGCAAGTGCGACAAACGGAAGAAATGCAGAGCAAGAAGCAAGTCGAAGAAGGGGGCGGAACTACGCAAAACATGCCCATGAGGGCTAGCATTTTGGGGAAATCCACGAAGATCCATAGTTCTCCTGTAGAAAATAGATCTTCATCGTTGGGCTTACCACGCAATGGTTTTGTCAGAGTCCACCCACCTCACCTCACAGAGTCAGGTGGTCCTGCCCCTGGTGCTCATCGTACGTTGCTCAGACAGGGGCCAGTGGTGTTTTCTCCTGGACCTCAAGATGTGGGAAATGTCGACGAAGATTTAGACGAGGAGCAGATGGCCACAGATTTGCTTATCGTGCAGGTCGATGCGAATGAAATGGACGCTGGCGGGTCAAAGGGAACGGAGGGGCAAACTGTCATTGCCATCGCGTGGTCTGGCGGTCGGGTTGATATCGGCCTGGAACTGGATGCACCCGAGGCACGGTGGATCAGTTCTAGAGTAAGTTCTTCCGACTTTTTATTCATCATGAATTTTGACAGCCACACAGGATCCCACCCCCCCGGCTCCAGTGATACACATCACAGACTCCATACTTCTCTCATTTCCCAATAATGACCCCTTCATCATTTCCTCCAATGCGCCCGTATTGGCCCGTGATCCACTGTATAATGACGTTTTCTATGTTTCACATGCTTTTGGAGTGGACGCTATCAATGTCAGGGCTGTTGTTGATGGACTGGACGGGGACGGTAATGAAGGCGAACTCCCCGTCCCTCAGGTATCGAGACTCGTCGAGTCTAACAGGTGGGTATAGCTGTAAAACGTGTGACAGATTGTTGACTGACGGTTTGTAGTGTGCCGAATACGCCGATTGTCGGCATGTTCGGCTTTTGTAATATCACATTTGGTTACGGTATTGTCGTTCTCGCCTCCACTGGTCAGGTTGCCTACATGGAGCTCGACATTCGTTTCGGCGATCGATTGGCACTTTTACCTAGTTCAGCTCGTGCTGCAAGCGGCTTTCGAACTGAACTAAAGGACACACAATCACTACTTGACAATGCCTTTGAAGTGGACAGTCTTGTCTCGTCAGTCAAGACTGGCACCAAAGCCTCGCGTCGGCAAATTCCGGATTATAACATGCCCCTGACTGTTATTAACAGTGATCATCTTTCGGCCCTTCAAGACGTTTCGTCTCATGTTCATGCTCAAGCTCAGCGTATAC
Source organism: Cryptococcus deneoformans B-3501A (assembly GCF_000149385.1). Classification (NCBI taxonomy): domain Eukaryota; kingdom Fungi; phylum Basidiomycota; class Tremellomycetes; order Tremellales; family Cryptococcaceae; genus Cryptococcus; species Cryptococcus deneoformans. The sequence goes on from NC_009180.1 coordinate 561,675, forward strand.
GGACTGCTTCCCAAGCGGTGGAGAACCGCCTTGATCTTCAAGTCGAAGAACTTCAGCGTCATGCCCGTTTGATGGCAGAATGTCGTCAGGAAGTTGCAAGTCTACAAAAAAGCGAGACCCTTGGCCGAATAGAGTCACTGATAAGAAGGCAAGAAGGCATACAGAAGAGGGTAGAGAAGATGCTGGGCGATATGGCCTTGGAGTACAAGCCGCATGTAGGCGATGGGGAGAGAAAATGGTTCAAGGAATTGCAAGAGATGGAGATGAAACTCAATGGAGACTCAGGGGAAGCAAAGGAGGCTTTAACAGACAAAGTTCAATCGGTTAGTCGCGTAATTTCTCATTTTCAGCCTTTGTCAAGATTTCTAACGCTGCGCAGCTTCGAAACCAGCTTGCCTCACTTTTACCCGTAGTCTCAAAGGCCCACCAAAAGGAAAGCGCGGCTGCGTCGACGTTGGCGCCTAAACAGATCAAGCCGTTGAAAGCAGCTCTTGGGGCAAGATCCGAAGAATTGAAGAGGCTACTTAATAAAGTGGAGGCATTGGATATAAGATTAGATACAGCCCCTGTTGAATAGAAGGGATATTGATACTGTATGACTTGTTGTAACATGTTAATAGGTGAAATCGCAACGGGGCTGCTCCGAAAAATAAACCATTACCCAGTAGATGGTGCAGCAGATAGTGGCTGACTTTAGGATGCGCTTGAATGCGACGTAATACGCAGTATGTAGGAATCATTTAATAAATAAGATTATTAACAAACGCGAAGAACGGAGAAGCTGGGTGACACGCGCGGCGTGCGGCGTAAACAAATGCATGAATGGCAACGAACATGACTACTGTGACAACCACCGAATTCAACAACTTTCAGCTGTATCAATATCGTCTGACCCTCGCAAAACTCAAGGATCCCCAATCAAATTCCTTTCATTTTGTGGATAGTACCCGTATTTGATTCCCCTCCGTTCTTCGGCTTGCGTTCCTCATTCGCGCTGTTACCATGGCTTTCGCATCCACTTCAAGGCATCTTCCTCGCGAATCGGTATATCCTACTCCTCCCTCCTCTGATTACCTCAATGCCCTAGAAGACTGCGTTCAGGCTACGGAAGCTTGTTCAAGATCTTTACAGACTGGCCTGGACAGATTTGAACCTGGAGTCAGAGATCTGCCTAGGTTGACAAAGATATTCAAGCACAAACATGTGAGTTGCCCTCCAGCGTCGGACCCGTGTTATGCCATGTTAAAGACGATGATGGAATTAGCACTTTTTGGTTCTTCCAGAGCCTACCATTGCTGCCCATAAAGCAGCACTTTCACAATCCTTGGCACCTCAGATCGATCATCTGATAGCGAAAACCGATAGCATGGTAGATTCTGAAAAGACCAAAGTGGGCAATCTTGAAGAAAGAGTGCGTATACTTGGAAGTAATATGCGCCGCGCTGTAAGGGACTGATCGCTCTTGATTGTAGCTGAGGATTCTTGAATCCGCACGTCTGTCTGCTAGCGCAAGCACGATGCGTACTGTCTCTTCTGGCAGGTCGACTAAAGCTGTCTCAAATACGTCCGATGATACCAGTTCCAAGATTTCAGATCTTAACATGAAGGACCTTAGTATATTACAGAGGAAGAAAGTAATGCAGTTGAAGGCTAAGAGGGACAGACTGGAGAGGGAGATGGCAAGATTAGGCAGATGATGGTAGGCGTTGAGAAGGTGATGTGAGCAAGCGGATTGTTCGTTCCATCATGGTGCATGTATCATATTTAAAAAATCACCTTGTATGGCTTAATTACGTCTTGGTTAGGGGTGCGAATTGCGAGCTGAAAAAAAGGTGGTAAGCAGTGCAGCTTATGCCTAATGCCAATGAATATAATAACAATGTTCAAGTACACCGATGAACAAAGAAAGGGAAACAGGTCCAGCCGGAAGAATCGACGCGTGGACGCGCGGAACTTTGTTCTCCACCGCCAGCCTCCACCGCCGAAAACGAGTATCCAACGAACGTCAGGTTATCAAAAGGTACATGGTACTATTATTATAAACCATCCATCTCAACGGCGTAGTCTGCGCGCACTGCCTCGATGGCGATCATTTCCACCCTCGCGGCTATAGGCATGGCAGTAGGGTGCGTATAATCACCGAGAATAGCGCCCCCCTTAGCGCTCGATACCACTAACTGACCAAGTTTCATAGACCGCCCCTAATATATGTTGACCAAGTATGTTTCAGATGCGGATTGAATGGCAATATGTGACTGACTATTCGTTCCCAGGCTATCAGTATTATAAAAAAGAAGTAAGTCTCTTTATAGCCCTTCCACCAATATCGACGGGGTGTACGGTCCCAAGTGTGCAGCTGATCCATGAGGGTGCTATTTAGAGACTCTTCAGGGTTCTCTCAAGGTATGTAGACGTAGATTCAAGCTGTCAAAGAAGCTGGCAGGTAACCTGGCTGTACAAAAATTGATGCGATCAGACGTCTGCGGTGTTATAATCATCGCCAACATAATCCGTATATTCTTTTGGCTAGGAGAGCATTTCGAAATTCGTAAGCTACGCTCCAGGGTTATATCGTAGTACTACAGCTGACTATGTTTATGGCTAGCATTACTGGTTCAATCTATCTTATTGATAGTCTCGCAACTTCTCCTCCTTGCTATATGCCTCCATTACTCCCGGGGTTCACCGGAAGAAACGTACTTTTCTCTACCTCGACAACCTACAGAACCGCCCTCTGCGGATCCTGCGCACACTGCAGATTACGAGTATTCCGGACCATCTTCATCCCAGCCACCCGATGTTCCTGTTCGGAGAGGTTTTTTCAAATCGGTTATACAAGGACTCAAAGAAGGAAGGAGACCGTTTGACTTTTGGCAGTGGGCGGGTTACGGGTCGTACCTCGAGTTCCTGGCTGGACTTATTGTTGTTCTCGGGATAGCACAGGTTGGCCTTGGAAGATGGCCGTGGTATATTGATGCGTGAGTGTGAAGCTATACAAAGAAAAGGGCCCAAGGAAGTTGCTCATGATTTGGTAGTTTGGGTTTCATCGCTCTTACAATAGGTAAATGTCTGGCCCGTCAAAAGTCCCAAGTCGCTCAAAACTGATGTTTTTATACTATTTTTTTTTATTTTTGGAAAGAATCAACCCTGCCCATCCCTCAGTTCATAGCCAATTACCGTCACAAATCCTGTTATGGCTTTCGAGCATCTACTCTTGCAGGCTGGTTTTTCGGAGACGCTTTCAAGTAGGTGTTTATCCCAAGCTTCCTTTTACCGAAGAGGGCCTAACAACGATGTGCGCAGGACGGTTTACTTTTTCATGAGAGGTTCACCCATCCAGTTCAAGGTTACCGCCATCATGCTGGTCTGCTGGGATTCTGGTGAGCTACGCGCGTTTGAGCCAGTTGAAAGCGAAAAAAGAAGCTAAAAGTAGAATATATTCAGCTGTCTTTGCCCAGCGTATCATCTATGGCGCCAACCCTCCTGTGAACCAAACAGGCGTGGAGTTTGATGCGCATGACGAAAATAACGATGAATCTAGAGCACTGCATGATGCTCATAACGATCGTGAAGAGAGATGATCTGTAGCCAGTTCTACTTGGTGCGGTATGCAATGCATCTTATAGCCCGACGACAGTCTACACTCTCAACTGCCGCACACGCCTCCTCCTTCCCCACCCAAATAACACGTCCCAAGTTAGACGCGCTCAAAAGGGTTCTGCCTGCCAGCCTGCCTCTTCTTGATCCTCTCGACGACAGAGTGATCCCAGTCGGCTCGTTCCTGTTCCTCCGCAAGCACCTGGTTGATGTAAGGGGTAAGGTATTGTTCGTCCTATCATTTTGATCAGCGGTGTGCTAGATAAATGGTGGGGGTCGAGTTAAATACCTTTTCGGGGGGGGTCCACTTGTTCCTGGGAAGGTCGGTGTGGTGCATGGACATCATAATGCCCTGTCGGTGTCGCCAGACTCGGTCGTAAGCGACTCGCTCGGGAAGACGGGAGAGCGCCTGTCAACCAAGTCAGCTGATGCTCTTTCTCTCTCACTCTCTGTCTTTCTCCAAGACAAGCTTTTTTTGCTTGAACTGTTCCTTCTTTGTTTACTGTTCCCACGGATATCCCTGGCGGTGTATTCGGATTGGCCGCGTAAGGGTAGAGACGGCAGGCCAACGCCAAACAGGCAGAGTTGCTCGATTCTATCCTTTGGCGTCTGCTGCAACTGCTGCTGCCGCTTCTTCCTCTCCGGCGTCTGACTCTTGCAGCGATCTGCAAACCCTCCGGCATCCGTCTGCTTCACTCATGCTCCTGCGCGATCCACCTGCAACACCAGAGATCTCTGCTCACCTTCTGCACGGCCTTGTTCTCTTCTATCACCAAGTCGTCGAGGAGGTAGCCCTTCTGTCGGTAGCCGGCTGCGTGCCTGTAGAGCTCTGACCATCGTGCCCAGTACTTTTGCACGCCGGGGTACTGACGGATCCAGGGGGCAAAGCTGGAAGACTGGTCAGCGCGCATGCGAGGTGGGTGTGAGCGGGCGGCGGACGTACGACGGGCCGAGAGGGCCGTTGCCGAATACCATTTTGGCGATTGAGGGCATTGTGGATGGCGCTATGGGTGGTGGTTGCGAGTAATGTTGTCCGAGGAGCATTCATTGCCCTGCCTGCCATTGGCGCAGCGCGAGGCTGCCCGGGCGGCGTTTCGGAGTTATCCCACGTGGCGGGCGGGCATGGCCGCTGCCGGCATCAATCGATTATCTCGCTGGGTGTTGTTATTGTCTATGCTCCGTGTTATTACTGCCCAGCCCGCCATGTCGCAGCCGCCGGCAGACGCCCCGCAGGACGAGTAAGTCCCCCACACACGGCCCAGCTCACGCCCCAGCTGGCAGGTCGCCTACGTCTGGGCCTTCATCACCGCCTTCAACCTCAGGCACCGCATCCCCCGCCTCGAGTCCCAGCAAGAGTATGTCCCCCCCAGCCCATGTCCGCCCCAGCTCACCCGCAGCAGCCTCGAGCTCTCCCTCCGCCAGCCAGTCGCCACCCGCCCAGACGACCTCCTCGAGAGCACGCTCATATGCTTCCTCTCCAACCTCCGCCCAGCCCTCAGGAACCTCAAGTACGTCCCGCCCGCCAGCCTTCTGTCCGCCCCGCTCACAGCCATGCAGTGCCGAAAACGTCCAGTCCTACCTGTCCAACTACATCTCTGACCAGCTCGCCACCACGTCCGAGTGGACCGTGTGGGATCCGTCGTGGCCCATCAACGAGGAGAACCGCGGTTCGTGCTGCACCGACGACCCTGATCGCGCAGAGCTAGGTCGCTTGAGGTATCAAGGCGAGCCGCCGGCCGACAGGGCGCGGCGGAATCCGTTGAAGAGGATGGAAGAGAAGGGTGGAGGTCTGTTTGAACTCGACTGGGCTGAGAGAGCTAGGTTACTGAGACAGCTAGTCGATTGGCAGCGTCGGTCTTCTTCGCGCTTGCATAGCAAGTACGTGTTCGCTAACAGCAGGAGCAGTAACACACTCGGAACATATCCGCACTATTATCAATAATGCAAAGAAAGGCCCAGAGGCCAAATCGAAGAAAGGAACGGCCTCCAAGAAGCCTCTGCAGGACGAAGCCCCTTCCATCAGCATAGAACCTTTGGGTCAAAATAGGAATCGCCAACGGATATGGGCACTTGATGGTCCGTCCTCCTTGTCATTATGCTCGATTTGTTACTCATATATAGCCGTCAGATTCGTGGCGATTATACCGTTCCGGCAATCCCTTCAAGCGACCTTGCCCCATGGAATCGTTTACTCACACCAGAGATGATTATTTTGCCTACATTGCAGAGGTCGAAGAGTATGGCGGACAGTCTCAGGAAGGAACAAAGAAGGAAAAAGCGACCAGCCAGCATAGAAGGTTTATCAAAGGCGTCCAGGATGAAAAGAAATTGGCGGAGATTCTGAAGGATAGGATAGAGAGAATAGAAAAGGAAGAAGCGGTGCGTTCGCTTTCGATCGTTTATGGAAAGATCAGACTGATGAACAAGAGTGCAGAGGGTTCAAAGGGCCAAACGGAAGATTGCCCAGGCCGTGCAATTACAACAAGCGGCGGAAATGCGCTCGACGCGAACAAGAAGGCCTGTCCGCAAGGTTGATTACATCTATGGAAATGAAGATGAGGTACGTCCGTTTCTCTCTTCATGTAGTACTGAGAATTAACTCTGTTCTCCAGGATGAGGAACCATTGCCTACCCGCAGATCATCTCGCCCTTCCCGTCAGTCCGGTAGAGACGACGAGTCATACTCTGCTTTAGATTCGCGCGGACGCCCTGTCATCCCTGGTGAAAGACGCAGCACAAGGGTGAGCGGTGCAGCCCGCGAGGTTGTGGAGGATGATGATGATGATGATGATGATGATCGGGATGATGAAACTCCTCGGCAACCGCCGCCGCTCCCACAACCAGAAGCAGTCAGTGGACCGGCCAACGGGAGAAAGGCCCCCAAGGGGTATGCTTGGGTGCAGGAGAATGTGGGTGGGGAAGATTCGAGTCCTGGCGTAGCAGCGGTCGACGACCAGCAACGACGTGTCGAGCCTACATCGGCAAAGCAACAAGACGTTCAATCTGAAGATCAGGTAGCCACACCACTGGAATCAACAGACACTAGTAGGGTGGAATTCGAGCAGAGCGAACAGGGTGTCAGACTAGGGATGCTGGAACAAGGTGAAAACGATGAACAAACGGAAATCACGATGGAAGTTGAAGTGTAGCAATCCTCAACAGGGACATCGAGGTCGTTGGTTGCAGTTAGTAGAGGTATTTTACATATCATCATGCATTCATGTTTCGTCAACGCATCCTATGATTGGCACTTTTCCCGGACGACACTGGTGCCAACTATAGTTGGCCGAATTATGCAACCCGACGTTCACAGCTGGGGTGGTACTGACGACGGGGACGTTTTTTGATCAGTTGTTACATGTTGAGCACAAAAAAATGTGGGATTTAATACGACATGACACTTGTCTTACCACAACCATACGATTCTGCAAGTTTCAGAACACTCCCCCGCCCGTTCTCAGATCAGCATTCAGAAAAGTGAAGAAAGCCGCCGTTTTGACAAAAAGTGTAGATTATGAATGAAGACTGCATACTCAAAACACCCTCATTAGAATAATTAATGCGCTGTATTCATATCAATCAGCATCTTCATGCACAAGAAAAATATGATACCGGCTTACCTTCAGAGGTCTTTTGTTTCCGCAAACAGTCGTCATGGCGTCAGTCTCCTTCTCGACACCTGTACGATACACTACTCACGTTGGCAACATAGTTGATAGCTAGATGGGGAAAAAAGGGTCAGCACCGAATAACAGCATGATATGGATCTCGTCACTTACCATCCTGGACAGTTGTGATCTCATCGGCCTCGGCATCAGGAATCTCAATAGCGAATTCCTCTTCAATGGCCATGACAACCTCGACAGCGTCAAGAGAGTCAAGGCCGAGATCGCTGGTGAATGAAGCGTTGTTTGTGAGCTACAAGCCGCGGTCGGCGAGGGTGGATATAGACAGTGGAAAGACCGTAGATGACGACGAAAAAGGGGGGGATAGCACATATAATTCGGTTTACCCAATCAGCGTTCCGCTATTACCACAAACCCTCCACCCCTCCTTGGCCGCCTGCCAAACGGTCTGAGGAAGCGTCGCCACGCACCTTGCTGCTGTCAACCTTCTCAAAGCTCTTCAAGACATCGAGGATCCTAACAGTAATGTCGTCCTTGCTGAGACCGGCGGCAGCGGCGTAACCCCTGGCAGCGAGGGGCCTGAGGGAGAGGGCGAGGGGCTGTGGTCGGAGCGCGACGGGGGCCGTTTGCCTGAGGGCGGTGCGGGCGGTGCGGAGGAGAGGAAGAGTGCGGAACATGTTTCGAGATGGAGATGCGATGGAAAAGTAGATGAGATGATCTGTACGAGAATGATGTCGCCGCATGAGGTAACGATGCCCATATATACCATATCGCCGAAATTCCCCGCAGTGGCGCCCTCGTCCTGGGCCCGTTTTCGCAACTGGCATATTCAAGCTATACATGGCACTCTTGCTTTTATTTCTGCATCCACACTCCGCAAGATGAAGCACGGCATACACCAGCGCAAGCTCGGCAGGATGCCAGCACACAGAATCGCACTCCTCCGGTGAGCGCAGCCCGTTACTCAGCCCGGGGCCGAAAATCCGTTCTGACAGTCGCAGAAATCTTGTTTCCGCCTTGCTGCACCATGAGTCTATCAAGACGACCCTGCCAAAGGCGAAGGAGGCCGCAAAGATGGCCGAAAAGGTGCGCGTGCTACGGGTCGATATATCGCCCAGTACGAGACTGACGTTCCTTCCAGATCATCACGCTCGGCAAGAAGGGCACTAATCAGGCAAGAAGCAAAGCTACTGCCTACCTCATGGTATGTCCTGATGTGTACCGGACTATCGTTGCATAGCGGTAACACACTTGCAGCCCGCACACCACGCTCCATCATCGTCGTACGCTCCCTCCCCATCCAACCCTACACCTACCCTTCCCCCGCTTGCCCATCCCCAATCCCTCGATCCCGAAACTTTTACCCCGCCCACCTCCCTTCTCCCCAAGTTATTCACCACCCTCGCGACCAGATATGCTGCGCGTCCGGGAGGATATACTCGGATTCACAAATTTGGACGTAGACCTGGAGATAATGCTCCGCATGCCATCTTGACGTTGGTCGACGGGCCGAGAGATTTGAAGTTTGAAATGACAGCTCGAACAGCCGGGAAGGAGAGTTTAGATGCAATGGAAGGCTGGGAGCAAATTGAGAGTAGTGTTGACGAATGGGAGGGATTATCCGAAAAAACGAAGAGAGATGTCGCAAAGGTCCTGAGGTACCGTAGTGAAGACGATAAAAAGTTGTTCAAAGCGAAAGCTACATCGTTTTCTGTGAGTTTTCTTCTTGGCTGCTATCCATTTCATAACGTATATCGGTTACTGATGTGTGATAGGACACCGTCACTGTTGAAGAATCAGCCTATGGGGGTGTTCGAAAACCCGCTCTTGAGCTACAGAAGCCCACGTTCCGTGCACCTAGTCTGAACCTTCCTAGATCGGGCAAGCACATACATGCCGGCGAACGACTTTCCGGAATGTCAGTCGCCCACACAGGCTTGGGGTTAGCTCGCGGGGCTTTGGCTCGAAGTAAATCAGGCAAGAGCGGACTGGATAGGACCCCGTTGCTTTGGGGACAGTCCAACAGGCTGGACAGAGTCAAGGGCGAGGTGGTCACGTCAAGCGCTGACGCTTAGATTCCATGCATGTTGCTTTCATTGACCGCCAAAAGTCCAGTCTTCCCTTGAACAATGTCGTATTCATGATTCATCTTCATCTACAAGTACGCAGTCGCCGTCTTCAAACCACCATCCTACGGTCCAGTCGTTGCCTTCCCTCTTCCTTGAGATGTCAATAACTTTCTCCAGTTCTCCCCCTTTATCTATTACAGTCCAGAGACGTGGCGAAGCGGTACTGGTAGCCCCTACTAGTCGCGATACCCTATGTAGTAGTAACTTTATTGAAGATGAAGGTAACAAAGCGAGGGTGCCGGGGGAAGGATCGGTAGGGTGCTTGTAGACACGGAGGGCTAACAATGTTGGCGTGTTAAGCGAATCGCGAGACGAAACGGGGATACACTTACTGATCATCTTCCTCTTCAGCCCAGCCTCAGGCTTCTTCTCCGTTGATGTCTCGTCCCTTCCATAAACTTTGCACAGTTCGACATATCGACCCCAACTTTCTCTTTCGTCCGGATGTTCAGATAGACGTGATTTGACGTGATTGATGTAAAAGAGCTCTGCATCTCGCCTTTCAGAAGGTGTGATAGTGGTAGAGTTAAAAGCGATAAGATTCGGGAGCTTTGGGATTATCAACGAGCGCTGGAGATCGGACGAGGCCGAGATAAATGCGGAAGAGTTTTGAGTGCCTTTTGCAGCGATAGAAGATATCGCGCCGGACGAAAGCGAGAACCGTAATGAGGTTAACGCCGGGAAGTACTGGGATATATGATCAATGTACTCCCAACGCAAGAGGCAAGATCCGAATAATGACAGGCTTCTAATGTTTGCATAAGTGGTGATTGAAGGTCGTGGCACATGTGAAAGAGGTGTGAATGACAAATCAAGAGATTCTAGCCTGATTCGATATCCAGGGGTCAATGATAACAATTTGTTACCAAGGAATTAAACTTACCCTGATAGATGTTCTAGAATGACAGCTATTTCGTCCCATCGGCTAATTGGACATCCTCCTAGCCTAAGCTCTTTCAATGTTTTGCAACGATCGAGTATCTGGTACTCTTGTTCGTCCAGCAAAAGAGTCGATATTGTCCGATTGGCCTCAAGATGCAATACCCGAAGATTGGGAAGAAACGAGATTATAAGTACGACCTCTTTCATCGTTGTTGAGCAGTCTGAGAGATGAAGCTCTCTTATCTTGCTAAAGGCTCCGAGTCGTTGTCTTGTGTCATCAGGAAGATCGCTTGACAATCCGTCGAATCGGGAATGGCTTTTGACGCAAATCATCAATAAACCACTTTTGACGTGTACAGATATCATGTAACATACCTTAAGGTCAAAGTCTGTAGTCCTTTGAAACACTCCACGATCTGTGCAACTTCTCCCCACCCTTTCAGAAGGTTTCTGGAGAGATTTAACCATTCTACACCTCGTAACCTAGCCCTCATGATGTCTCTAAGGTTTTTGTCTCCTCCCAATTCAGTTATTCCTTCGTCTTCGAACCCCATGATCCTCAGCTTTTCCAGGTTACCTACTCTCTTTTGAGCATCTGCCCAGTTATTAGGGGTTTCCACGATTATAGAGCCTTTCGATGAGCCTAATATGAGCCCTTTGCTGTTGGCATGCACATTGCCTGCTATCTGAGGAGGCTGTCCCTCGTCGTTAGGAATAATCGGGCCATACCTTTCCTCTATGCTTTGGACCAAGTTTTTGCCTTCTTGAAGTGGTCTTCCCGCGAACTTTAAGAACGCCCCACTGCCTTCTTCTCTAGTGTGGAACACCTGAATGCCTTGGTAGACGCCAGAATGTTTGCCGAACAACGGATCGTCATATTCGATGCCTAGCCATACTTGAGAAGACGGATCCCGCGATGACGATGACGGAGGAAGGTGACCAATATACCGAAGGGTAACAGGACGTCGAGTCTTTGCGTGGAAGTAGCGGCCACCGACTAAGTACTCGGGAAGAGAAGGCTTGTCCATGGTGGATGAAGTCTTCCCCTGAGCAATGACAGCATGCAGAGGGCCACGGATGACGAGTCAGATGTGAACAAGATGTATACGATGCAACTTTTAACATTGTAAGTCTATACACCGAAGCTGCAACGAAGAAGCCAAACGACACAGCGCAGATAGAGGAATATGAATGCAATTACGTAACCCTATTTTCATTTTCAAAAACAGAACATATACATCCGGCCATCGTTTCTCGGCATCTGTCCTGCCGTTTTAACGCCTATTTCCCCCGTTCGTCTAAAGGCAAAGAAGTAGAGGGTAGGGGAGACGGTTCAGACTTTGAAAAGAAAAAATCCGAGACAGAACCACTGTGATCAAAGCTTAGCCATGCCTCAATTGTGAAGCTGCAATCGTCTACGACCATTACTCACCTGAAGGTCCTGGGTAAACCCTTGTTCTTCCCATTCTCACTTTCTCCGTCACCTCCGTATCCGTCATCCCCAAGCTCCAGACTCGCTCTTCGAGGCGTCCCTGAAGTACTTCCAGATTTCGATCCTGTCCCCGGCGTATCTCGTCCTCCAGCCCCACTGGCGGCCAATGCTCCTTTCCTGACCGCTTTCTTGGCATGGTGTCGACGAGCAGTGACAGAATTAGAGAACAGCGGTAATAGATACCTCTCATCCAAAGCGGTAAACCATTGGCCGTCACGGAAGATCATGCTTGGGCCTTTTCCCTCTCCAGCTCTATTGTCTGAACTTGTTCCAGGGACATTTGCTTCAGGGTCGTAACCATCTCCGTACGAGCCCGAAGGCCCAGCTGAAGGAAGCACCTCCTCGTCGCTCTCATCACTGTTGGTTGAGAAACCTGATCGCACGCCATAGCCATAACGTCCTTGACCATAAGAGCTACTGCGAGCTTGACGTGAATGCGAAAGCTTGAGCGTTTGATTGTAAGGCGACCCCTCTGGTGACTGGAGATCAAGCTCGGAAGGATCTTCCCATCCTCGACTATTCTGGGAACTGTAAGGGTAGCGACGGAAGCCTGCCCCTGATTGCAAGGCAAGGTGGCCTGGTTGAGCCGTCCACGGTTCTTCATCATCACTTGAAGCGTCCTCATCTTCCACTCCTACTCTAATACCGAGTACTTCCAACATTCTCGACGTAGTACCGCCAAACACGATGACGGTCAAGACAACTACCACCAATATCGTGGTTCTGAGCGCATCCGCATTGTCGCCTGTGATGCCCGCAGCGAGAGCGACGCCAACGGCTCCTCGGAGGCCTGCCCAAAAAAGCATCATCTGGTAGGAGTGAGGTATCTCTTCGGTACGCTGGCCACGGGTGTGGAAAATCCAGTTGATAAGCTCAGACAGGGGGAAAACGGCTGCGTAACGTGAGGCCATAACAGCAATCTATACCATGGTTACATTACATCCCTTTAGTTCATTGTAAGGACTTACGGCGGAAACAAGGATGAATAATGGCTTGAAGACCTGAACATCCTGAGTAAACAGGTTCAGTCCTAGGTAAATGAAGATGAAATTTTCAGATAATTGAGCGAGAACACCAAACATGTATTTGGTTGTTCTCTGAGTGCGCCGAGACATGGTATGGTACGCATAATGTTTCAGAGTGATACCGCAGAAAAGCAGGGACACGATACCTGTAGCGAGAGTAGTTGGTAAGCCATAGAAGTTCCAAAATCAGCTGAACTTACCACTCATGGCAAGGCCATTACTGAAGAAATAACTTGTATACGCGACAAGGGTGATTATGCAGCTTTCAATGTGAGGGTAACTTGCAAGATGAGAATGTTTTAAACCCAATGAGCATGCTAATCCAAACGAGACGCCAAGGGCCATGGAGATGAGGAATGAGAAAAGGAATATGCCGACTCCATGGAAGAGTGAAGATACGTAGATATCCTCGCCGTGGAAATGAGAAAGTGTCCTGATATTTTTTATTAGCTCGACCCAGACGTGACTTTGGTCTCGACTTAAACACTCACTCATACATGACAATACTAACGGCATCATTCAGGATACTCTCACCGAAGATGATGGAGTAAAGCTTAGGGTCTACTTTGGCGGTGTTGAAGATGGCCAATATGGTGACTGGATCCGTTGCCGACAAGGTTGAGCCAAAGATAAGACACTCAAGAAGGGTAAACTTGAGGCCCTCAAGCCCGAGGAAAGACCAGATATATACTAGTACTCTAACCAAGGGTTAGTAGTGTCAGAAGGATGAAAAGAATGATCGTACCCGACACCAACGGCAGTGATAAATGTACCAAGGAATGCAAACGTCAATATGACCGCAAAGTTTCTGAAGAAATTTTCCTATTCGCAAATGAAGACGTCAGCAATGCCAGTGATTAAAGCTAAAATACCTGCACGTGCCTGTTTAAGTTCATAGCCAGAGTTTAAAATGATAGGCGGAAGTAAGGCGTTGAAAAAGAATGTGTGCTTGAAGGACTGTCGTGATATCGGTCAGCTCATTCAAGGTCGTTAGAGTACAAATGAGAAATGTTTAACATACCATCATATCCCTAATCATATGTCCGGGTGCTAGCCGTATAATCAATCCCACGACCATTCCCGCGAAGATAGAAATGACGGTTTCGTGCACTGCACGAATTCGTTTAACTTGCAGGTAGTATGAGGATATAAGTGCACCGATTAGGAGTACACAAAGGATGCATAGACCCCATCTGCAATGATACAGTGATGAGCTGGCGATGCTTATTGTCTGCAGAAAGAAACTTACGATGCGTAGAACTCTTCATCTTCAGGGTTCAAGATCTCGGTATCAGGAGGTGCTGTCGACATGTTGAGCGAAGTTTTGGCCCGGAGAGGGGGGGCGTGGCTTCTGTGTGGCCAGTGAGGCTTGGAGGAGGGACCGAATGTGCTTTACAGCTGTGGGGAATGTGAGGAAATATCTGACAGTAGATGGGGAAGAGGAAATGCTGAAATGCCAATATACGGTGCAATGAATCCAGTAATCGAGAACGTTATTAGTAGACTCGGCGAGCTGGTGGGATCTGACACGTAAGATCGGCCATCGCCGACCAACCGCGTCTCTTTTTCGTGCGTCTGACAAAACAGATCTACAACGGCCGATCTTCTCATAGATACATACACGCATACTGATTATTGGATTTCGACGAACACCTACATCATGCAGCCATATCCCACACGAATCACAAACAATGAATGTTTCCTATTCCTCCTCCCGCGCCGCTTCTGCCGGTAATAATTGATCTTCTGCAGGCTCCGCTTCCGCTTTCAGCTTCTCAAGCTCTGCTTTTAGCCTCTCCAGTTCAAAATTACTGCTCGCAGCCAAATCCTCTGCCTGTCGCCAGGAAGACTCAAAGCGTATGGAGCGCGATCGCTCATCGGCTAGCCGGGCCTCGAGATGCGCAATGTCCATCTACTTTTCATTAGCACCGGTACGCCATATCGATGAGCTCAACTCACCCGAAGCTTTTGTTTTTCTTGCTCAACCTGCGCAATTTCCTCCACGCCTCGTGCAATCTTTCCCAATAATTCGTGGATATACGTAACGGCTCGTTTGAGAAGTTGCCCTTTCCCTTCTTTCGGGGCTGGGGGACTAGGAAGAAGTTGGGCAATCTCAGCGATACCATCCGCTATAGCTTGCCTCCGCCGGCTTTCTACTTCTCTCTGCATTTGGAGATATCAGGACCAGGGTAGGGGAAAGAGGCGGAGGACGCACGTGGTTATCCTTTCGGCTTTTGGCATATTCCAGAGGATCTATTATTTGGCCATCGCCGTCGATTACGTCGTCCCCTACTCTTCTTTTCTTCGCTTGGCGTATACCCCTAGCGCGCCCTGGAAGCGGATCCATGACTTGCTCTACGTTCTCCGCCATGTAATGCACATCCTCCTCCTGACCCTGCAGGTGCCCTTCATGGACATGTTCATGACCATGTTCGTGATGTTCCATATGCCTGTCAGCATCAACATCATCTTCATCTTCCCCATCTTTTCTTCTTTCTGCCTGCAGTAAATCTCCAAATGTCTGCTCCTCTCCAAGTATTGAGTGGGCCCGCCCAAAGTCGAGTAAATTCTCAGCATCGGCCTCTCTTCCGAGTACCTGCTGGGCAAACTCATTGAGGGGATTGACACCTGACGAATCGTGGGCCTCCTGTATGGAGTTGAGGGTTGGTTGCTGGAGGGCCGGGTCTATGGGCGATAGTTCGGGGTCTGGCATGGTGGATGGTCGTTGCGTTCAGTGAATGGGAACAACAAAGTCAGGTGACTTCTTGTCCCGCCCCCCTGAAGGCGATTTGTTAATAATCTGACAGCAGCGGCAGGAGCAGCAGTAATAATATAATTCATGTTTATTAATTACACCATGACGTGGACATACACGTTAATGCGACGCGTCAGGCAAACGCGCCGGTCCAGTCATCCAAGCGGTTTAAATGAAATTAATGCAGCTGTTCACTGCATCTATAACCCATAACCTATCCACCGCAACATGAACAACTGTGAGTACACCTTGCGGGCACGCTGCAATGCGCCATGCTGACTTCAAGCAGACGACGGTCAGAACCCATACTACGGAGGAGCCGGTGGAGGATACGTCGCGGGCGGGTCTCCCTACGGCAGCCAAGACTCACCGAGCCGTAAAGTCAGTACCGCATGTTAAGCCTGCGCCGCACGCGTTGACATAGATATCAGGCCAGAGGAGGGAATCAGACTATTAGGCCTGTGACGGTGAAGCAAATCCTCGACGCTCAGCAAGTTCATCCCGACGCGGATTTCACAATAGACGGCGTGGACGTAGCTCAAGTAAGTCCAGTGCGATTGGTAGTGTAACTTTACGAATATGTCCCTAATGCCTGTGTAGGTGCTTTTGATCGGCTCTGTGCGGAATATGTCGACAACCGCGACAAACATTTCCTACGAAATTGGGGACGGTACTGGTTATATCGATGCTCGTGTGTGGCTCGACTCAGCAGATGATGAGTCGGGGAAGACTACGGGAATTGAGTATGCCTATATTATTTTCACTATACTTGCTTCTCAATGCTTATAATATGGCAGACAGGACCATTATGTTGGGCTTATGGGCACAATCAAAGTATTTGGCGGCAAAAGGCACGTGTCTGCAACTCATATCCGACCTATAACAGACGGCAATGAAGTTCAGCACCATCTCCTCAAAGCTCTCTATGTTAGCTTGATACTGAGAGGTGGCACTCCTGGTAACGTACGTGATTCCTCCTTTTCTCTTATTGTTGCTCTTGATAACATCCAAGATAGGCCCCGAAAGCTGCTGGCACCCACGATGACTACAATGCCGGAGCGACTACTGGCGCAACTGACCAGTCTGCCTGGTCGCATCTAGAGCCTCTGCAGCGTAGAATTCTAGAAGTCTTGTCGAGCGAAGGACAGGGCAATGATGATGGTGTCCATGTGACGCATATCATCAAGTTTCTCAATGGGGCTGATGAAAATGATTTCACGTGAGCAGCAATTACCGAATATATCCAGACTGTATCTGACCATCTCATCTTGCAGAGTGGCACTTGATTGGTTGACAGATAACGGATATGTTTATTCGACACTTGACGAATCCGTGAGTAATTCTTTCCCCTGCATGGAGTACCATCTGAGTTGTTTTAGCACTATCAAGTTCTGTAGATGGGGTGTGCTTTGGGCGGTATGTAATATATGTAGCAGCTATGCAGTTCCGTTTGCCGTTATCTCATTTGTTGTGTTGTATACTCCGTCGCACCCCGGGCCCGGGCCCGAAGGGAGGCGTTTGCCGTGTCGCGTCACTCGCTTCCTCGCTCGTTGTCCGTTGTTACATTTCTTTTGTTTCATCTTTTTGACTTTATCTTTTCTTTTTCCATCTACGCCCCCATTCCCATACGTATACACGCTGCCATGGACGAGGAGGAAAGTTTCGCAAACCTCATATCCTCCACAGCCCTCCCAGCGCGCCCTTCCTGGGATGCCCCTTCCACATCTCCCTCCCACGACGCAGACCCGTGGGCAAACCCATTCTCAGCCGATACCACCACCTTGCCCACCTCTTTTTCATCGTCTGCTCTGCTTTCTTCCTCGCCCAAACGCACCACTGTATCCCCCTACGTTGCACAGCTTGAAAGGGAGGCCACTGCACGGCCTTTTCCCGATCCGCCCTCTGTCATCGCCGCAAGGGAACAAGAGCTCGTCCAGAAGGCAGAGGATTTGGCGAAACACCGAAGTGTGTACGCGAGCAGTGCTTTTGCCTCACCTTTCGAGTCCCCTGCCGTCAATTCAGGGCCAGCAGCAGATGATCCGTTCGGTAACCCCTTTGCACAACCCTCCGCAGGCCAAGAAAGGGATCCAGCCACCGTACTTTTTCCGCCGGGGGCGATTGATGCGTCTTTACCCCCAGCTACCTCTGGCCAGACGGAGGAGCAGGGCCTAGAGATTCTCAAGGATCTCATCGACGATGGTCTGACGGAAGACGGTGATTCAGGGAGAAGCCTTAAAAGAGCTTTTAAAAAAAGTGCACAAGTGCCCCGAGAAAAGCACGAACTCGGATCTGAACGCTCCAAGGCGTATGTCTTCAGTCCGAAGAAGAAAGGCTCCAACGAAGAGGCAAAACAGAGACTATTAAATGATGATATGGAAGCGGATAAAGTGGTGAAAGGGGCTGAGGAGTTGCCGCTTTCCCGTGAGAATGCCTTGGATAAGGACCGGGAGAAGGAAGGCTTGGATCAACATCAACTTCAAGGTGCGAAGGAGCAGAACGAATCTGAAAAGAAAGAAGGGGTACTGATGCATCAAACAGCCTATACAGAGACTTCCACAAACGCTCCGTCACCCACTACTCCCAAGGCAAACACTCCAACGCCCCGTTCTCCTGCGTCGGTGCCTCTTCCAATCTCTACTGTTACTACCCCTACTGCCACTCGGCAATCCACGCCAGTGCCTTCCACAGAAAACTCGCCTGATCATGCAAAAGAACAGATAAAGGCAGGGAAAGAAAAGGACAACGCATCCACTGTGACTTTGTCAACTCCTCGATCGAACGGCATGTCTGTATCGCCCCTTGATGCCTCTTCCATTGAAGAACCTTACAAGAATTTGTCCATTGGCGGCTCTGCCCCTGAGCAAATACACTCCAGTAGAGACACTTGGAATACACCGCAGCCAGGGGAATCTCAACCTTCTGTAAGCACGACCACGACCAGATTTGGAGGCAGGGGCTGGGGTGCCTTGGATGAGGATGACAATGATGGTTTGTTTGGCAAAAGTACACTAGGTATGGCATCGGGATCTGTAACAGGAGCCATGACATCATGGGGTGAAGGAGAAGAAAGCGGTTGGGGTGAACCGGGACTCGCGAGTTTAGATGAGAATACTACCTTTCCCTTTGACGATGGGTCAGATGAACCGGCCTCATCCCAACCAAAACTGGAGCCTAAACCTCCATATGCCTCCTCCGTTTCCTCCGATTCTGTCCCTTTCGCAACCCCACCCACGAAGCGCTCCACACTTCCATATTTCCAGATATCAGTTTCCGATCCTACACGCGTAGGTGACGCAGTTCGAGGGTACACTGTCTACACCATTCGTACCCGCACTTCATCCCCACATTACCAGCAATCTACATTCTCTTGTCTCCGCCGATTCTCTGATTTCCTTTGGCTATTCGAACAGCTCAGTCACAACAATCCGGGGGTCATCGTACCACCAATGCCAGATAAACATTCTTGGGGGAGGTTTGAGGACCAGTTTGTCGAAACAAGGCGCTTGGCATTGGAAAAATGCTTGAAGAAGATTACCAGTAACCCAATCCTCCAACTCGACCCCGATCTCCGCCTTTTCTTAGAAAGTGACAACTTTGCGTACGAGTCCAAAGAACGTAAACACCAGATTGCTGCTCAGACCTCATCGACTGAGAAAGGAGGACTATTGGCGGGGTGGACTAGTACAAAGTTTGTCGAACAAGATGATTGGTTCAATAGCCGTAGAGCTTTTCTCGAGGCCCTCGAAAGCCAACTCAAATCTCTTGCCAAAGCCATCGAGATTTCTTCAAAACATCGTGTCGAGGTTGCTATTTCTCTGGCCGATTATGCTGAGTCTCTCACTGCTTTAGCTGAATCTGATCTCGGTGCCTCTCTCTCCGCCGCCCTTTCACAAATGTCAGGCCTTGTTGCTCGTGAAGGAGATTATGCAGAGTGGCATGCAAAGTCCGAAGTAGGGGAGTTACTTAATCTCGCCGACGAGTATATTCGTTTCATAGGGTCAGTGAGA
The DNA here is from genome assembly GCF_000149385.1 of Cryptococcus deneoformans B-3501A. NCBI lineage: Eukaryota > Fungi > Basidiomycota > Tremellomycetes > Tremellales > Cryptococcaceae > Cryptococcus > Cryptococcus deneoformans. Next base: position 581,188 of record NC_009180.1, read on the forward strand.
AGCGCTTTTGCAGCCAGGGTAGACAGCTGGAAAGTGTGGCAAGAAAAGGATAAGGAGGTAGCCAGGATGAAGACAGCAAGAGAAAAGGCTAGGATATCGGGGAAGTTGGGTGATAGAGTGCAAAGCAGCCTAAAAGAGATCATGGAGGTGAGTGTCGATATGATCATCCAGTATACTCTTGCTTATGTAGCTTCTCTGATAGGCTGAACGCCGCGTACACGAGGCTTCGCTCGAATTTGATCGCCTGACTAAACTTGTTAAATCTGAATTCGTCCGCTTTGAGCGTGAGCGAGTTCTTGAATTCAAGGAGACTCTGGAGAGATATTTAAATGGTTTAATCGAGAAAGAGAAGGAAATGATTGAGGGATGGGAAGGGTTGCATAGCGTGGTTGCCAGGATGATGGAAAAGAGTCAGGCAGGACAGTCCGTGGGACAACAAATGTAATCAGCTATGTTACGGGTAATTGTAGAATTGTGGACAGGCGATCTTGAACGCATAGCACGTCCCTCTTCATTCCAGATTCTACATAAAGCGAACCACTTCACTCTTGAGTTCCAGCTCCCCAGTATCTCTGGGCGTATTTCCCGAAGACAGAATTGATACGTAGCCCTTTAGCATACGGCTTCATCTCACTCTCATTTAAATTAAGTGTTGGGTCAAGGGTGTTGACGGCAGTGACTAAGGAAGTGACGAAGTGACGGTCATCAGTTTCACTCGTAATCATACTTGGCCCATAGTCTTACGGAAATCATCCAATGCAAAGTCCATGCAAACAACATCAATTTCTTCGTCTTCCGCAACTGAAGGGAAGGGGGAAGATATAAAATCCGGCTGGTCACTATAAAATGGAACTGGAATCTTAGATCTCAGCGAAATTGCTTAAATAAACCGAGGATTTGTGGCTGGGACATACCAGGGATGTGCGCGATATCATCGCCAGTACCAGGACATTTGTCCTTGGTGACATGTCCCAAAGTTCTAGGCTTGTCTTTCCCTTTGTCGACCATCACCTTTTGAGTGTCGCCTTCGTATGCGTTTTCGAGCTCATAAGCTTGCCACTGTTCATACAACCACCTGTCGTGAATCCTTTTCACACGCTGCTCCTCCTCGTAAGGTGTCACAGGTGACTTTGACATCAATTTTGATGCACCAGCGCGGTTCATCTGATCCGTGATGTTTCGAGCTAGTGAAGCCGGTAGACGAGTATATAAAAATGAAGACGTGCTGCTTCCGCATCAGCATTACCTTGGAGATGTTTGGGGAAACAGACGAACAAAGGGGAAACAGTAAGTTCGTCGTTTCTATCGAAAACCCCCTGGAACTGAATAACTGATTGTAAGCCTTAGTTTTCGGAGTTCACAAAGTGCCTACCAAATCAAACCTCAAACTCCCGGCATTGCCGATGATGATCCTCTCCTTGCCTTGCTCCCCTTTCCCTCGTTCATGGTCGACAACTGTTTTGGGTAAAACTTTGTCTGAGAAAAGGGTCAGTACAGAGCGTGGATGACCCCAAGGATGACGAGCGAGATAATAGTCGTGAGGAGAAACACCAAGAGGATCAGTGATGTTCAAAGAGGAGGCTAGATGCTGAAGCGTGAGAGAGATATGCAGCCCTTGTTCCTAAGGTAGAGTTAGAAGTATCGATAGAGGGACAGACGATGAAGAAACTCGAACCGTATCAAAAGTATAAGATGTTTGATTTGTATGCCATTGATAGCTGTCCTTGTCAGGATCATGAAAAATGACGGCGAAAATTGCTCACGATGTCGGATTAGCGTCCAAATACCTCCTAGCCACGTCTAGAGGCCTATCATCGCCCGAAGAAGAAGGTAATGATGACCTACAGCTCAATTAGACAAGTTGACCAGTCGCGCTAAAGCTTACGATGTGAAAGCCACTGTTTCAAGATACTTCCCCGGGACAACTCTTTTATCCAAAGGTCAGTTTGCAAGCAGCATCCACCGCGAGACTTACCCGATAGAGCGTTCGTCATATTGGACACAATCCCGAACATGTGTATGCCCTCCTGATAGAGAGCATTAACAGGTTCGATTATGACATTGTAACATCATTTGACAGATAAATGACACATACCAAATAAGAAAATAGGGACTTGTGGATGGATATCGCGGATAGCATCAAACACAGGTGCAAACTCCGCGGTTTCTCCTCGTACCGGCATATGACCAGCGAGGATACTGGGAGAATGCAAGTCAGGATAGGAAGCGAGATTGCAATGAAAAGCTTTGAAAATTGCACTCACAAATAGTCCGGAGCATCGCGAATGGCTTCCTGGAACCAAGGTTCATGCACAAGCTTACTAGGTTTCTGGACCGTTATACCCCTATAAAAAGGCGTTACCATTCATCCTTGGAGATAAATGGGATATTGATACTTGTCATGCGCCTTGACTGGGAAAGTGTCAGCTTTACCACAAGTAGAATGAATGAAATGTGCATACAATCAAATATTACACCAAAGGCAGTGACATTATAGCCCCTGGTCATAATCAGTCGACAGTATGGCGGCTGCTTGAACGAAGAGACATTACTGTTTCGTCGTGAATTTTAGGTGCGTCTGTCCAATAGGGACAGATTGCCATTCCCCTTCCCGCTTGACCGTAATATTTACATTGGAAGTAACGTACCTTCCACCCCTGAAGGAAGTATAACGTATTATTATTTTACAAATATTATTGGCCCAAAGGACCTAACCTACCATCGCTCGTGGTTCTCATAGATATCGAGGGCGTCCGCATAATGGTATAGCTCATGATTTCCGATGGTAATGACATCGTATGAAATCATCGAGAATATGTCCTCCGCCAAGGATGCCGAGTCCGGTGAGGATGAGACCAGGCCTGAGCCGTCATGATGATCCCCTGCGTCGCTATAGTATACGACCAATATCAGTCCGTCATTTATTTAACAGTGGCCTTGAGAAAGAGAAATACATCAGGAGTAAGTCAACGCCCTTCTCATCTGCTATTTTGCGCATGTGGATCACGAATGATGCGAACGACCCATAATTTCCCGAGTAATTCTATGGGCGTATCACGCAGGAGGTCAGTCGGCATGCCAGCTCGTAATCAGCGACTTCCAGAAGCGCACCGGTTCAGGCCATGTTGACTGTCATAAATGGCATGCATTATGGTGAGCAAGGCTTTAAGGGTGATGCTTGCAAGTGCTCACATGTTGGTGTCCGAGGAGCCAGCCTGTGGGAATGTGTGAGCATGTTGGCTGCTGGAAGGGTTTGGGCACTTGCCGTGGCTGTCTGAGATGCTGAGGAAGTTCGCTTGCTTCCACTCGAGGGGGGCGGTGGGGACCGGGAGCTCGAGAGCGGCGAAAGGGAGGAGGAGGGGGAACCTCATTCTGCTTGGTGGCAAGAGAAGCGCTTACTATGCAGTGCGAGTGTCGATCGTTTTGTTGTTGTTGCTGCCCCGGCCGCCGAGTCCTCACAAAAGTGTCCACGTCATCACTTGTTCGGAAAAGCCGCATTCCCCGCATTCCGGAGTCCCTTTCCTGTAATCTATCCACATTCCGTCCCCTCGTCCACCACCATCTCCAGCAGCCATCATGTCCCTCCAAGACCGCTTCGCATCTCAGGATCCCCTCTCGCTCCTTTCAGGTGCAACCACTCTGTCCCTCATCACTGCTGCGTCTCAAGCTTCCTTGGCATACAACCTCCCGGTCGTCGTATGTCTGTCTCTGTGCATGCCTCCATGACGTGCTTGTTTGGACACTAGATACACCAAGCTAATGCGCTTAACAAAGCTTTTTGGGGTATTAAGCTATGAGATGAAGAATAGCAATGCTCCCTTCAGACAGGTACGCTTCTCTATCAGACTTTTCATTGTGATGCTCATACTTGCCCACTTGCCTGGGAATATCCTGTGCACCACAGTTTCTAATCCTCATACCCCTCACTTTTATCCTTGATCTTTACGCCATACTGTTCCGTAGTCTGTCTATCCTCCCATGGATTGTTACTCTCTTGCTGGCACTGTTGAAGGCGCCCTTGTTTTTCAGCTGTTTGGCTCAGTTGAGAGAGCGCGGTGGAGAGCTCAGCCTTGAAGGATGGACAGGAATCGGTGGATTTAACCGTCTGGGAGGACAGAATTGTGAGCCTTTCAATGGTGTTATGTGAGCAAATTCTAAAAGAAGAGCCACCGTAGCCTGGGGGATGCCTGCGAGTATGCCAGGCGACTTTGGCGACAATCAGCCTAGCGCTGCCCCTGCGCAGCAGACTTTCCCATCGTCAGGTGGTTTCCGTCTTGGAGGAGACGAAGAACAAGGTCAAGGCCATCCGACTGGTGCTCCAGGAAGGAATGGCTACCAGACGATTGGATAAGAAACAGTCCACCCGCCGCTTATAGAATAAGAAAGTAGTGCGGCGGTCCCATCCAAGAGTCTATATTGTACAATACAATGCATCTACATGTGGAACCTTCTGACTACTTTCTTATATCCCTCTTTTCCTTTCCAATGCGCCGTTGACATCTAGAACCTCTGCCATCGACTGACTTCCTCCCATAAATTCGTCGGCGTCAAGGCTTTCATCCCGACCTTGAAGTATCTCGAGGGAGAGATTGTGCGATCCGCCAATGGGGAGCCCGGAAAGAGTAGATTGTTCTAAAAGGGGATTATGCAGCGACTTTTGAGGGGTAATCAGCCAACAGGATGAGTTTTCGCATGATTCGAGCTTACTTCAGAGACAAGCTTGACTTCCATGGCTTGCTTCAAAGGGACGGCAAGTCCAAACGTGCTGCGTTGGATGTTTTGTTGAAGTTGGGTTTGGGTTTGAGACCACTACTTCTTATCAGATTCACTCTTTATCCCTGATACAATCGAACAGACCAACCTTCTCCAACCGGGCTTGAAGGGGGCTTGTTGTACCGGCGGCCACACTTTGAGCAGCAGATTTCAAGCCGTGTCGGAAAGTGTCATGTGTTCCAGAGATGGGGTGGACAGTAGCCTATGCGATACTTCATGAGTAAGGTGTTAGTCAGAAATGCCAGTGCACGAACCTGAGTAGAAACGACATGAGGGTCGGTGGATGTCTGAGCTGTGGGAGGGACTACGCGGAAGGACTGGTACGGTCAGCAAGGATGGTTACCAAGAGAAATATGCCCACCATTGTACAAGCACTGGCTGACTTGAAAAAAGACGCAAGGAAAGACTAGATGTGGTGTACAGGACGCAGTGTACTGTACCGAGCGTAGCCGACAATGAATGAGGAAAGACGCGTGCGTGTTCAAGGAGCCACATCATCGGGGTTACTCGGCAATACTCTCTGGTGGGAGTCCCGCCGTCGATCCTTCCACCACCACGTTACTCCGGTCCAGTCACCATGTCTTTCTCTCTTCCTCTTTCTTCCTTCCTTCCTCTCACTACGTTCTCTCCGCCTCCTCTGTCCTGTTCAAGGTGAGTGCTTGCCTCCGAGCCATCCGCACATTTGGACTCGCCAGTTGTTTTGAGACACAAGTTTCAGACAGTGGCGCGGTATGAAAGGAAGAAAACCTGCAGAGAATCGCGCTGACTCGGAGACTTTCCCTTCATTAATATCCTGCATCCTTTTCGACAAACCTCTATACCATCGTAAACTCTATTGTTCGTCATTCGCCCGCCCGTGGGACGTTCCCGTTCTCAAACCGCGAACAGTCAGTCTACTTGCTTTTTCACATATTCAACGAACTTGTACGCCCTCATAAAGCGTATATCTCTACTTCCTGATTCCCGCCCACCTATCGCATCTTACGACCGGTCTCAACAAGCAAATTAATATTCAGGTGAGTGTTGCTCGTGTTGTTGTCAGGAGTTGTGAACGTGCAGAGCAAATGGGGGCTAGTGATCTTTCGGTGTATCCTTGATCAGGAGGCTGTGCGTATGCTGGGATTCGGATCTTCCCAAACCCCATCACAGATCTCGCGGAAGGTCATCGCCCTCACAATGTCTTTTGGCATGATTCTTTGGCCAATGTCAGACAGTCGTCAGGCATGTGGACGAGATCATGGAGTGTGCCGGGAGTTAGCATATGTGGCATATCCGGAATACGACGCTGACTCGTGATTTTATCGTCGTACTCCAATCTCTTAAACACCAATTTGCTGCATCGACCTTTTTTACCAATCAAATTCGTCCTGTTCCTTGTCATCCGTCCCCAATGATTTACACCTTTCATTCTTCACTGCTTTGTTTCACTCCGATTCTCATAATCCCCAACACATCTTCATGTCCCTCAACGACGTCGCTCAACCATCATACGCACCTACGCTTCATTCAACATCATACATTATCTGTCAACCCTGATTAACGTCGGCCATGTTCTTTATTGAATCTTTCTCTCAAATATATCATTAACTTGTCTCGCCATCGTTCGAACAATCTCATTTCCACAACACAATAACATCTGTCCATTTGTCCGGTGACACATTACGTGCATTATCCCAATGACAATCGTGACATCATATCGCAGAATGACTTCCATGGACCTTCGAGTGGGAGGAAAGTACAGGATTGGCAAGAAGATTGGCAGTGGTTCATTCGGTTAGTCAGCTTTCAATTTGCATCGAAAAGAACGCTCATGTCATTGCAGGTGATATCTACCTTGGTGTCAATATCGTTTCCGGCGAAGAGGTCGCTATCAAACTTGAGTCTGTCAAGGCCAAGCACCCCCAGCTCGAATACGAGTCCAAGGTGTACAAGACTCTTGCAGGTGGTGTTGGTATCCCTTTCGTCAGGTGGTATGGAACTGAATGCGACTACAACGCCATGGTGCTTGATTTGTTGGGCCCCTCCCTTGAGGATTTATTCAACTTCTGCAACCGCAAACTCAGCCTCAAGACTGTTCTTTTGCTAGCCGATCAGCTTATCTCTCGAGTTGAGTATATTCACTCTCGTAACTTTATTCATCGAGATATCAAACCCGACAATTTCTTGATGGGTGTTGGAAAGCGTGGAAACCAAGTGAATGTGATTGACTTCGGATTGGCTAAGAAATACCGAGACCCCAAGACACACCTGCACATCCCTTACAGGGAGAACAAGAATCTTACTGGTACTGCGCGATACACTTCTATCAACACCCATTTGGGTGTAGAGCAATCTCGTCGAGATGATCTTGAGTCATTGGGCTATGTCTTGATGGTAAGTAATGTGCATCCGGAGATTGTTCCTGGCTAATATCTCATTAGTACTTCCTCCGTGGCCAACTTCCTTGGCAGGGTCTGAAGGCTGCTACCAAGAAGCAGAAGTATGACCGCATCATGGAGAAGAGTGAGTAGAGTGCACAATATGTCTTCTAGCGCTGATTATCGTCTGCAGAAATGACTACTCCTACCGAAGTCCTGTGTCGAGGTTTCCCCCATGAATTTGCCATCTATCTCAACTACTGCCGCTCTCTTCGATTCGACGACAAGCCGGACTATTCTTATCTCCGCAAGCTTTTCCGTGACTTGTTTATTCGGGAGGGATTTCAGTATGACTACGTCTTTGACTGGTCTTTGCAGCCGGGGGTGAAGAGCTCTGGTGCCACTGGTGAGGACGGATTGCAGGGTAAGCAGAATCACTTTTGAAATGCGAAAAGGTCTCTGATGATTACGTAGCGCAGGATAACCAACGACAACTCAGGAGTCAGACTAAAGCCAGGGACACCGGTGGTTGGTAAATAAGCGAATTGAAAACGACGGTGGATGTTTAATGAAGGACGAGGAGGAAACGACAAATGGTTCGGCGCGCCAAGATTATCGGGAGATGAGCAAGTCGAAGGGATTCCATCCTTCATCCTTCTTAGACTTGTCTTCTCTTAACTTGCTCCAAGTCGTTGGTGAATCGCATCTCAACAATAACGATAACTGCCATATCACTCCTTAACCCCTTTTCCCAGTCGGGATCCGTTTATCTATATGATTCTTTAGTAATTTTAATTTTTTTCTTTCTCTTCGTAGCCGGTCAGCCGGATCTTTTATTTTCCTGCCTCTTCCTCGCCTTTGGTCGGGCAATCCTCGACCGAGGCTCCAAGTCATCTATCCAGCATTCAAGATCTCATCATCAAGGATGGAACTCGTCCTAATTCACAAGCGACAACAGTGGCTGTGGTGCCCACTTCTCTCATATCCCTTTTCGCAACGCCTTTTGTCCAAGGGTTGCACTCGCTGTATATTATTCCCTCTCCCCTCTCACCAACTGCCCAATCGACATTTTCCTTCGCACCAGCCGACCTTCCGTTTCCTCGTATGCTCCGCCTTCTCATTATCTGTGATCCTCCAACAAGAGGATCTGGAGGAGAGGTTTGAGCGCGAGAGGGCGCCGAGTTGTAAGAGTTCGTCTGTCGGTTAGAGATGGTTGAATTATGTGTGGATGTTATGCAAATTCATAAAACTTGTACCATGCGCATGATGGTTGTTGTCTGTTTGATGATGCCGCTGACTGGTGTGATAAATAAAAGATAATCCGTAAGAAAGGGTGAAAAGAGTATACATGCACTTGCAGAGTTTCACACACGATGCCAATGACTTGACCTTCCCAAAAGAATTTGAAACGCAGAAATAGACAATCGGACTTGATGATAAATGTGGAAATGTTATTGAGCTACTCCCATGGCCTCTAACAACTGCCGGGCCCTAGTCTCCTTGATTTGCTTTTCCTTCTCCTTCTCCTTCTCTAACTGCTCAGAATTCGATTCAGATGCCTCGGGTATGGGTATGTCAGGATCGACGTTATCCAACCGGTTTTGCGTACTATTCTCAACCTCGGATTCTTCCTTTGGAGATGCAGTTTCAGGCATTGCGGCATCTGTGATTTCTTCGACCGCGGGATCAACAGATTCAACGGGCGGCACCAGAGGTGGCTCGAGAATTTTCTTGGCTTGTTCGATGAGAGTCTACGATGGGGAGTAAACATTAGCATTTAGCCAGACTCGTTGACGATGGTACAGTGGATTGTCATACATTTCGTGAATGACCTTGGGTAGTCTTCAGATAGCCCAGCACCATTTCAAAGTAAGTCTCTGGTACCTAGCATTCACGACCATTGTCAATATTTTCCCCATCCATACTACCGAAAGGACGGCTGTTATGTGAAGCAACATACCTCGATATTGCTGAAAATATTCCGCATTAACCAGTTTTGTTTGGCCTTGCTAAATTTCCAGGAGGGAGTGTTGGGTGCCGGAGATGGAGATTGTGAAAGAGCAAAGAGGTGGGCGTAAAAAATGTCTAGAAGAAAAGTCGGACCACATGAGCAACCGGCATACACATGTAGAGAAAACGATTCGTTCTCACTTTTCTTAGCCTGGTCAGAAAGGGACGAATCTGTAAAGATTGTTGTTCCCTCTGACCCTTCTGGTGCAGCTTGGACATCAACCTCGGGCTGCTTGGGGGTATCGATGGCGCCCTTGACAGACTTTATTTTGGGACGCTTTTCCCGCTTGGGCTTTTTTTCCTTTGGCTCTTCGTTTTCTTCGGCAGTAATAGCAGCAGGGGAAGCCTCTACCGTCGCAGTTTGAGACTCGACATGAGCTTGTTCAGTCTGTCGCTTCCGTTTCTTGCCCTCTTTGCTCGCCTCGTCACTTGTCTTCTCTCTCTCCTCCACTTTGTCTGCACCATTGTCCTCTCCCTTTTCCTGGTCCTGAACCTTTTTAACATCTTTCTCGTGATCAACAATTGCCGCCCCATCTCCTGTGGCAACCTCTTTCAAACATTCTTTCGTCTCGGCCTCGGTACCAGCCCTAGACTCCCTCTTTCTCCTCTTCTTCTTGTCCTTGGCTTCTACTTCACCTTCAACCTTACTTTCAGGCGCAGATGCATTGTTCTTGGGAAGAGGATCGAGTTGATTTTCCCCTCCCTTGGACTTTCGAGCTCGAGGTTTTCGAGGAGGCCGTTCGCTTTCTGCGTTTGGCTTGGGTTCAGTCGAGACAGCCTCAGACGGAGGTTGGTCCTTTTTGGCTCTTTTCCGCGCTTTTTTCTCCTTTTTGTTATTTTCTGGCGACACAGGAAGGGATGTTGGCTGGGCGGGGAGTGTTTCTTGCAGAGAAGATGCCATGTTGGTGGAGTTGTAGATGCAAAGACGGGATATTTGGGAGACTTGGTGAAGGTGAAAATATTTGGAAGATTTCGGCAACGTGATTAGAGGGGGACGCGGAGTGTTTGTAATGGCCGCGGTGAAGGCGACGCGGATCAGCTCTTATTCATATTTCACTCCCACTCCCACTCCCCCACTCCCCCACCCCCACTCCCCACAATGGGTCTCTCGCTCTCCCGCATATACAGCTCGCTCTCGTCCCTCGCGTTCTGGGGGAAGGACAAGGAAGTCAGGATATTGATGGTCGGATTAGATTCAGCAGGCAAGACCACCATCCTGTACAGGCTCCAGGTGAGCGGCCCCTGTCTCCCCTGCCGCCCGCTGACCAACTCTGCCAGATCGGGGAAGTCGTCTCTACCATCCCCAGTAAGTTCTTCCGTCACCTCTGCATCTTCAGCCGTCGTCGGCCGAGAAGCCGTCGTGCTAGGTAATTCCGCTGGGCAGCACTCAAACGATCATCTCTTGTAGCAATCGGTTTCAACGTTGAAACAGTCTCCTACAAGAACATCAACTTCCAGGTATGGGATCTCGGCGGACAGTCCAGTATCAGACCATATTGGAGATGCTACTACGCCAATACCCAGGTGTGTCGTTTGTGTCCTTCGTGTCCTCACAAAAGCTCGATGACCAACCCAAACAAACTACTAGGCTATAATCTATGTGATTGACTCTTCTGATACCTCCCGTCTCGCCACTTCTCGCTCCGAGCTTCTCACCATGTTATCAGAGGACGAGCTCAAATCTGTGCCCGTCTTAGTGTTTGCAAATAAGCAGGACGTTGAGGGTGCGTTGAGCCCGGGGGAGATCAGTGACAAGCTTGGTTTGGCAGGGCAGGAAAAGGGAAGAGAATGGAGTGTGAGGGGAAGTTGCGCCATAAAGGGCGATGGATTGGAAGAAGGCCTTGACTGGTAGGTTTTCATCGGCAAAGGGGGTGTGTGTAGGTGAAATACCTCTGCTGGTTACTAATGTTTGATTTCAACAGGCTTGTCAACACAATACAGAAATGAGCACCTAGCGCTCCATTGCCACGACTCTAGCATGTATAACATCCCTTCATGTCATCCTATAAGATGTCTTTCGTCCGTTCACAAGCTTTTGTACTCTTCTTTGGCTGCTGCTTTCAAGTCTAGAAGCGCGCGACTGATTACATGCAAAGGTGACCTTTGAACATTCCTCAAGGAATTCTCTTCAAAAGAGAACTGCTGTATAATCTAATCAACTAGCATAATGATTCCACTGGTCTGACTGGTGGAAAAATATATCTATATATACATTTAATACCCCTGACCTTGTGCTCCCCACAGCCTTTGAGAATCGTCATTGCCCCATTGTGCTTGTCCCTGCACATTCCTCCACTGATCTCCTCCTCCTATAGACAAATGCGGCGGCTGACCTATAGATCCCGCACCAACATCCATCCTCATCTGTGACGGTGGCAGTAGCCCTATCGCTGGATTTGCAGTTGCTGACGATAGCCCATTCATGTCACCTGGTGATACGTGACTCTGACTCGAGCTATCTCCATTCTCATGGCCCGTACCCATAAGCATCATCTTAAAGTCCATAACCTGGCCGGTTGCCAGCCAATGCATCAATTCCATTTGCTCCGGCTTCCTTCCTGTACTATTCTGCCAAGCTTCACCGAGTTTTGCCCATGAATCCGCACTGGAGGGATCAAACGTTTGGAGTGGAAAAGTATGCAGAGTGACGAGGTCATTTCGCCGTTTCATAGGCTGTCCAGATGACATGGGCATGGATATGGGTGGTGGTTGATGTTGCAGCGCACTAGAAGGGGGAGGAAATGGCGGAGCGACGACATCAGGCGGTACGGACACGTATGGCGGGGCGACGATGGGGGGAGGATACGCTGCTGCTTGGGCAGCACCGGCCTGCTTTGCTCTTTCTTCTCCGTCGGAAACATCTAGCGCCATATCCTCTTCTCCATCGCCCTCCCCGATACCTCGACCTTGACCCAATCTCGCGGCCGGTGGTGGTGGTGGCAGTGGATTGGGTAACGATGCAGCCGGCCGGCGGCGAGGTATATTCATCCGCTGATGACCATTCGTACGTCTATCAGGCGAGCGTGACCGGGAACGATTGTCTCTTTGCCTACCCGCCCTCCAATGATCATCTTGTCGATGTTGGTAATCTCGTTCTCCTCTTTCTTTATCAATGTGTCTAGGTGAACCTCTTTCCCCAAGACCTCTATCGCTGCGAGAAGAAGAGGAAGTATGATACCGGGCTCCAGGGGGCGAGATGGGTTTGGGTTTGGGCGGTGGGATGTACGGCTGTGGGGTGATGACGCCAGACGGAACAGGATGTGGAGGAGGGAAAGGGGGCAATTCATGCAATTCATGCTGCCCGCCGCTTGTAGTTTGACTGTTGCTTGCAAATTTAGCCAATGCCGCCAATTGCTCGTGGTTAATCGCCAACGGTGGCGGCGCTGTTGACTCTTGCGAGGCTACCGCTGCCGCCGCCGACGGAACTGTATGCGGCGAGGAAGAGTGCGATGATGGATCGAAAGTAGAAGGAAGGAGGGCAGCAACGTTGGCTGGAATACCGCTGAATTGCCATGCATTCGGTCAGTCTATACCGGCCTTCTTTTATTATTGAAAAGCACTCGAAAAGACTCACCTCAAGGGTGTATGTGATTTTTCATCCTTGGCCGATTCCTGCTTTTCGATTCCCAACAATTTGGCGACTTCTGGCGGTAATTCGCCCGGTTGAGCCTGTCCGGGCTGCTCGGGTTTGCTTTCTGCCACTTTACGACTACTTTTTGACGACCTGCGTGCATATTTTGCCAGAATGTAAGCGGGTGGCGGATAGGGCGGTGTGGTCGATCGATTATATGGACCTGTGGGGACGGAAAGTGTATGTCTCAGTAACGCGTTCAAAAATGGGTACAAGATGATGCAGTATAATAAAAAAGGGGAAAAGAGAAAATGGGCGACAAGGATGTTCTCTCCTGGCCTGAGGCAGTGGGATCTGGTAACTGTCTTCCCGAGGTCGCTCAGATCAAAACCAACGAGGGGGGGTGTAGATTTGGACGGGGTGGGGCTGGTCTACAAGAGTACTGGGGTTTCTTTGGTAGATACCCGATGCACCTCGTAGAACAAAAGAGCTTCCGCATGCACCCCGTCCCCCACCCCCCTCAAGACAGTCGCTGTCCTCGGTATATACACTCGAGGCTATTGTGTATGCAGGATTGAACGAGACAATTAATCTAGGCCTTCACTTGGCTTTTTTTTGGTTTTTTTTTTGGTCTTTCTTTTGGCTGCAAGCCGCAATGTGAGATGCATGCCAAATGGTTGACGAGGATTTGAGTGACTCTTTTTACCGGACGAGATGAGGATAGGGTATATATCCGTAACAAGCCTCAACTTGCAATCGCCCGCACTGCCGATCAGTGACAGAAAGTAAGAGCAATTGTTTGTCGTCTTTTGCTGCACAAATGCCTACAAGGGTACGTTTACAAGCAACCGTCAAAAGCAGCTGCGTGCCTAATTTGTCCTGGATTGCTGAATTCCTTTTCCACCTCTCCGTCGAGGCACTTGGCCATAACCCCTTGCCAGACTATTGCACCATACAGGATCTCCATTGAAGCCGGAAGAAGAAACAGAAGAAACGTTTGTGAGAGAAGAGAAAGAAAAGATTTACCTGATCCCTTGGGTTCACCGTCCGCTAACGATAAAGGTTTCCGTTCCTTCTTGACAGCCGCACTGTCTGCAGAGTTTGACGGACCAGCCGACGCCACAGCGTTATTCAACTTTACCTTGAGCTCATCTAGACACGGTTGCGGAAAAGTAGCGCCTTTTTGCCAGATGTCAACAATTTTCCGCGTCTTCTCCTAATGACAAACAGACGACACCGCGCCGACGTCAGGACGCAGCACGATATCAAAAAGTAACGCGACGTACCCTGCCCTCGACCCACACGCCGCGTTTGCCATCGTCAATCATGCCGTCGACCCAGCTGGCGACGACGCCCTCCAGCTTGCGCAGCAGACTGGCCTGTGTGCCCTTTCCCCGCTCGTTCGTGAGCTCGGTGCCGACGCCCTTGCTGACTGCCGCCTTTGCCGCGCGTGCGACGGCATCAAAGACATAGAGGCTGGATATCCGGGACGGGGATGCGGGCGGGAGGGCGGCGTTGAGCTTGTAGAGGGTGGTGACGATGCGGTGGTCGTGGGCGACGTTGTGGAGTGCGAGGCGGGAGAGCTGGGAGACTTTCGAGGCCGAGAGGCGGGGGGCGGCGAGGGTGTCGTGGAGGAGGGCGTGGAAGCCGGCGGGGGAGTCGTCCGGGGGGGACATGCTGGTTGTGGACCGTCCTTCCTTTTGCCGCTGCGAGAAATATCAAAGCACGCCCCGGGGATTCGGCGACATGCGCTGTGGCGGGTGACGTCACGGCGGGCTATAAGCGTCGCTGCGTTCTTCCATCCTCCTTTCCCGTCCACACACCACCACGCTAGCCTCGCCGCCATGACAGTAAGCAGCCGCCGCACAGACGCATCCCACGCTCACCCACGCAGCTCTACTACTCCAGTCCGTCGCCGCTCCCCCCCCCGCGCCCCCACTGACAGCCCGCAGTATGCTTCGTCCTCCTCATGGCAGAGCTCTCGCTCTTCTGCACGATCGTCTGCCCCATGCCGTTCGCAATCCGCAAAAAGTACTGCCACGTCTTCGTCCGCCGTCGCCGCTGACCACCCACTGCAGGATGTTCCATTTCCTGAGCGAGAATCCTGTCGTGCGTCCAAGCAGCCTCTGCCAGTCATACAGCGTGCACTGCTAACACCGCTATTCCGGACCGCAGGTAGCGAAAATTCAGTACGGGGTACGTAGCTCACGGACAAGTTTTCCGCACGGACGTAGACGCTAACCCGGCTTGGAAACACTCAAAGCTGAAAATCACATTCATGTACGTGGCCGGTGCAGTGGATCGTCAGCGTTCCTTACCTGCTTGCACAGATTTGTCGCGGTCCTCTTTGTGGACGCCCTTCAAAGGATGGTTAGGATTGCGCAGGAGGGTGAGTCGTTTCGAGTACGAGGCATTTTTCACACTGCTGAACGACCGCCACATCGGCAGGCGCGACGGCCAAGATGAAGCAGGACATGACAGATGCCAGGACCGAGACTAATTAGTGAGCCGCGTGTCCTAGAGACGTTTCATCCCGCTAACAGTAGGAAAAGCGCCGCTCGACGATTCTATGCCCAGCGAAACTGTTCATCTTTTTTCCATTGTGTCGCGGACTGTACTGACCGTTTCCTAGTGTACTTGACCGGTGCTACCCTTTTCCTTTCCCTCCTCCTCGCCCGCGTCTTTTACATCAT
Source organism: Cryptococcus deneoformans B-3501A (assembly GCF_000149385.1). NCBI lineage: Eukaryota > Fungi > Basidiomycota > Tremellomycetes > Tremellales > Cryptococcaceae > Cryptococcus > Cryptococcus deneoformans. The sequence continues at coordinate 596,592 of NC_009180.1, forward strand.
CCTTGACTTTATCCAAGTCCAAGAAAGCTATACTGCTCTTCAAGCAAAGACGGCCAAGGCCAGTGGTGCGGCTGGTGAGAATGAAGAGTTGAGGAACAGAATTGCCGAGTTGGAGGCAAAAGAGCGTGATTTCGGTAAGCCATAGACGGAGATTACAGGATCGTCCACGGATGCTAAATAAGGCGATTTTTGGTTGGTGACACAGAAACTCTCAAGAAGCAAGCTTCGCAACAGAATGCCGAGTATGGCCGCCTGGCTGATGAGCACAATCGGGCTGTAAGTACTGATCGCCAGATCGTCAGCTCGCTGTACGTATTTTGTTTTTCGGAATCTGACCTGGTTCATTTTTAGGCTGGCGCCGTATCGGACAAGAAGGCAGATTAGATTTGATTGCTTTGGGCAAACTGTTTTAGGCCAATCTGTTTTTTGAGCAAATGGTTTCCCAGATTGCAGGGGAAGAATCCATGGATGTCGCAGAAAGTGTTGTCAATTCGTTCGTCGTGATTATCATGAACATTAGATGAATGACAACGATATGAACCAGGATAATTATCCACTGACAGCGTTGTACAAGCCCATGTGACATTTACTTGGCCCCGCAGCATCACCTTGGATCCTCGTTTTCAGGCAACAGGCAGCTCAAGCCCATAGTGCAACCCACAGTGTTGAATAGTGAATGGAAACAGCTAGGATAAATTGCCGGTTTCCACTGTGTTTCAATCGAGAACATAAAAGTCTACAAGTACTGCCTGCACTTGTAGCTTACAGCGTGTGAAAATACAGACTACATACCAGCTACAGATTTACAAACTCGAGTACCGACTACATGTATTTAATTACAACTTGGTGTCTGGAATTAATTTGGTCGTGCGTCATTTTTTGTATCTTTGTCTACTTACAACAAGTACGTAGTTGTTCATCAGTTTCCACGAATTATCAGCGAAATAGCATCGCATGTTGTCTACCCCCGCTTCGTTGAATCTCATACTAACAAGAGTTCTCTTTCAGGTTTCAGGCATCCAGCAGGGTGTCGCCGGAGCTAGTAGATCCTATAACTCTACACCCCCCGGTTCCTACTGCGCCGCCCCTCTGGCATGTTCCCTGTTCTCCTCCTGTTATTTCGTACCTGGCATAATACTCACCACCCACCCTCCTGTCCTTACCTATCATTTCCACATCCTATGGCCTGCGGTCTGTTATCCTTAAACTAACCACATGTCTGAATGCCCTGCATATCCTTTCTGCTTCGAGTGGCGCTCCGGCATTTCATTTGACAATCCGTTGCTGATTTTCACTTGCTTATTTATTTACTGAGACTGAAAAGCGTCGATCCCTCAAATTCAATAACAAAATAGTAATAAGGCAGGAGACAAGAGCCGGAACGACCAACTACCAACTGTTCATTTTCGCTCCATACCTTATTACGGCCCCCCCGGCCTATCCTTATCTTTGCATCTCAACCATCTGATTCCAGAACAAAAATAGCCATGGGCAAGAAGAATAAAGGGAAGAAGCCGGCGAGCAGCCATTCCCATAACAACAATGACAGCAACGACATTCAGCTTGTCCAGCTTGCACAATTCTCAAAGGTCCTGAGATTGACCGATCCTTGGTCTCAATCCCAATTCAAGGTTGTGCCCTTCGACCAAGGTGAGCTATTCTTTTTGCAACTTGCCCTCTTACCCCAAGACTGACAACCATCAATCATCATGAAGCGTTCTATCTGGTGATTGATCTTGCTGTCGGAGCAATGGATGGCTGGTTTCCAGACGGAGAGGGCGGTAAGCCATGGACAGATGATTCTTCTTCGGCAATGCCTGATTTCTGGGCGGCCAAATCGAAGTGGTGGGGGACAAGTTGGTCTTCTGATCCAACAGTGCGAGGTTTCGCTATTGACAATGTCAAGATGTGGAGGACATGCTAGTGCAGAGGAAAGATTTGTGGATACACCGATCACGATGCATTTGTGATTCATACATTGTTGTTGCTGTGATGGTCAATATTCTTGGAAATGGATAAATACGGCCGCCTCTGCACTAGTCGGATGAAGCCCATCAGAGATCTGACGGCCGTTCTTTAGGCCACTAGTAGAAATGTAAACTTCTATTCCGGTAACACAGGGCATTAATACTCACTTTTTTGTAGCAATCAAAAAGTGATGACTGCATCTTTCTCAACATTATCCTTTCCATCTGCTGCTTATCGGTTTGAGGCTCCCCCGGGGCTTTTGTTAACCCATCAATTTTTTCCTTCAGCTTCCTGATTTTCCTTTTCAGGGATTTTCTATCGCCGGTGGCCTGGATGCAAGCACGGAGAGGTCTTCCACAGTTCGTCTCACAGAATGGACAGACTTGAGGCGCAACAGATGCCATTTGGGGTGGCGTTGAAAGTAAAGATTGAGTGGATATAATATGCACTGCACTGAAATCCCACTGTGGTCATCATAATGGCCCACTTAAAAAATCATGGTGATGATTTGAGCGTACCTTTCAGACGCAGATATGTCGCGTTTACCCTCATTTCGAGTGTCCTTATCAATTGTTAGCTGACCTTGAGCACCAGGCTCGGGCACACTTGAGTGACAGGCATTGGAAGAGGGAGATCTGTTACTCATGACAGCAACGAAACTTGATTCAGGAAAATGATAGTCCTTTTGTAATTTTCCGGCTTTTATCATGAAGCTCTTCAATCTGTCAAGTGTCTCAAGATCCCTACGCTTTATTTCGCACGCACAGTTAGTCAGCTTTGGGATCAAGCGTGGATGTTTGAAAACTGTTGCCTTCTCTTACCTTTTGTCCCTCCGATAAATTCGATTGCTTAATTGCAAGAAAAGCTTTTTCTAGAATTTCTACGCTATACATCCGCTGACAGTCCTGTAACCTGTGGCCATCCTCAAGGCAGTATTCACAGCGGCCAGGCTCACCGCTGCTGTCAGCGACGATAATCTCGGAGGATTGTCGTGAAGACGAGGGAAGTGTCCCCTTGACGGCTTGTGATGACGATAATTGGATAGGCAATCCAGACGGAATTTTCAGAGATGACTGAATCAATGCAGGTTCAGAGGTATGGGCCAGTGGTGCAGGTTCTGAGGCAGAGGCTGCTTCACTGCTTTTGTGAATATCATTTACGCCATTGGTTTGAAGATTCAATTCAGGGAGAGAAGAACCAGTGGAATGCGTCGGAGTCACATGCCCGGGCTGACGTGATACACTAGGGGACCCATTTGATATATGTGCAGATTGAGAGATTTCGACAGGTGCTATTTCAGTAGACAGAGATGGAGTTGAAGCAACGAGCGTTGGCATTTGGACAGGGGAATGCAGGGTCTGCTCGAGAATTTGTGGAGCCAGTGGGATGCTGTGGCCCCCAGCGCTCGTTGTATCAGACCTGTTCTGAATATCTTCCTTCTCTTTGAAAGAGGAAGGGAGCACGGCAGCTCCTGGTCCTCTAATATCGGGTAAAGATACGGTATCTCGAGAGGTTTCATAGCTCAAAAGCGATTTGGCAGCACCACCAGTATTTTCATTGTTCTCCGGGGTCTCAGGAGGCGTAGCATCGGGCAGGATTGCCTGAGCCTCTGGCACATACTTTGGAGGTGCAGGAGGCATAGATACAGTACCTTGAGAGGTCACAGAATTCGAAGATGTTTTGGCAGCATCACCAGTATTTCCATCATTCTCAGAAATCTCAGGCGCTGTAGCTCCACGCAAGATTTCCGAAGTCTCTGACACATACTTTGGAGGTGCAGGAGGCATGGAGGCATATGTGCTTTCTCTATGCCCCGAGCCACTGACTGGAAATGGCGGATCAATGAGAACAGCCGCCTTTTCTGGCACTGCTATCAGAGCAGAAATGTCAGGTATGATGGGCCACCCACTATCCAGTAATCTCTCAACAGCCTCACGTTGCTCTCGCTCCAGAAAATACGGGGTTTGTCGGAAGCGACGAAGATAACCGTCGACATCCGCCGCGATGATACAATAGAGCCTTTTTCTCTTTTCCGCGGGTATTTCGCGTACGCCCAATGTAGCCCAGTGCCCTATGTGATGACCCCAAGCAAGCTCCCGGATTATCAGAAAAAGCCATTGGACGATATTTTGAGCAGCAATGATCTCGATAGGGGGTCTGACACTATGAATTGGAGGATGCGTCTGCCTTGCTTGAGCAAAGTCAACTGGGTTTCTCTTTTTTGAAGAAGAAAAAGTGTCGTTCGCTTCTTCAGGCGCATTAGCGGACAGCATTGATCCAGAAAGCCCTGTCTTGGATAGACTTGAGTATTGCGCTGTGTTATTTTGCCGTGGTTCGATTAAAGAAAGTCCGGGTTGAGCGGGATAAGTCGTTAAGCTTCCAGGAGGAGTTTCACTGGTACTAACGTGAGAAAGCGAACTTCGGGGGCAAACATGTGGTGCCGTGGATTGATTGAAGACATTATCAAGGATCTTTTTGGACCTTTTCCTTTTGACTCCACCTGACGACTTTGCGACTATGGGGTCAATCGATAAGTCGTCTTTCAAAGTTTCCAGGTCTATGTCAGGTATATCAGTTGCAGAGCCATTGTCGCTCAATCCACCATCCATATACTCTGCGTCTGAAGATGACAGTTCAACCCCCTTGCCTTTCCCCTTATTCTTTCTTCTTTTCTTTTCGTCAACTTCGAAATCATCGTCGATTTTATAGACTCCTTCCTTTGACTTCAGCTTTCTCCTAATTCTGCTCTCTTCCATCTCCTTCTGAAGTCGTAGTTGACGCTCAGCTTGAACGGCCACCATCAGTTGTTCCCAGTCCACATCCTCCTCTTCTTCTTCATCTTTCACGGTGTCCTGCACCTCATCATGGATCAACTCGTTTTTATCAGCCTCCCAAATCCTTGAGAATTGGAATGGAACACCTTGCTTTGACTTCATCTGCTTGACTACTCCATTCTTATCCTGTCTCTCACGTTCTGCCATGGCCTTGGCTTCTGCCTCAGCGTCAGCTTCAACCCTGTCAATGAGTTCGTCGACATTCTTAGAGTTGTAATTGATATCAGGTATGTTGATGCCGCCCTGGCCAGAGTACATGCCTTCGACCCCTTTAAGAAACAAGTCCTCGAAATCATTTTCTTCGGTTTCTTTGCCCATTTGTTGGACGACCAGGTGGTCCAATACCATCTTTCTTTTGCCTTTGTTTATGATAGTTTCTGAAAGTGTAAGGTTACCAACCCTTTAGCCTATGTATAACGGATGCGTATAAGTAACAGATGTATTTACCTTCCACGCTTCCTTTGATCATTAACTTGAATACGAGTACCCTCTTTTCCTGCCCGTACCTATACGCTCTCGCAATGGCCTATTCATTCATTAGATTATGACACGGATCAATTCAATACCTTTCTGAGACTTACCTGCTGGTCCTGATGAGGATTGAAATCGGGGTCGTGTAGAATGACTGTGTCTGCGGAGGCCAAATTGATCCCCACGCCCCCAGCTCTTGTTGTAAGAAGAAATATATGATAATCTGAGTTAGGCGCATTGAATTGGTCCATATACTTTTGCCTTTGTGCTTGCTGGGTATCCCCGTCAAGGCGCAGGTGCTTAACATTTTCGCCATATAGGAAATCTTGGACTGGCAAGCCATGTCCGGAATGATAAGCAAAAGCCTCTGTTGAACCAAAATACTTACTCCGGTCCAGTGCCATTTTGAACTATGATTTTCCGTGAGTTATGTCTCCGAATACCATGAATGACCGGCCTACTTGACTAAAGAGTAGAATTCTATGCCCCCTGGCAATCAACTTCGGCAGAAGCAATTTCAGAAACTGGAGTTTCCCGCTGGCGTTGAGAAGCTGTCTATGCTGCTCCTCTAAGGGTAAATCGAATATTTCCAGTTCTGGTGCAGATAGATACGGGTGTTGGCAAACTTTCCTTAGCTACATGAATGAAAATGATAGTGAGACCAATGCGACATAGTGGAGTAAGATGAGGAAGCGCGAACGTACCTCCATGAGGATGTTCCTCACGCTCTTTGCGCGAGCTGTTGAGGCCATGTTGAATAACGAGATGTACTCGAATTACGAGGTGCGGAATGCAAGAGGATAAGTGACGGAAAGGGGGAAGGAGGAGCTTCAGTTCTTCAATATTTCTACGCTTGGCACTGACGCATGAGTATTTATTGATCGTTTGTGATGTCCGTCGGCGCGTCAAAATAAATATAACAATCCCTCATTACATAATATAATAATGCGCCCGTCTGTCCTCTGCTGTCCTCTGAACTAACCGCGTCGTGTAGAATCTTTTTATATGAAACCTTACTTACTCATACACTATAAGATCGTATTTTATGAAATCATAAGAAGCGAAACAATCGAGGAATCTGTCCACAAAGAAGGTCTCATGCCCGCATATCACTGCCAATACACATGCTCTCGTCTTCAAACATCGAGAATAAACCACGACGGGACTGAATGATTTCATTGGCATATATATTGACATCTTTATATCTATTCTATCCAGATTTACTATTTAAATGGTAGTTCCTTTCAGCCTCTTTCGTAAATCAGCCAACTCAGTTTTCAAGCTCTTCGCGACGCTCATCTCTTTCTCAGCGTCACCTTCTTCTAATCCCTTCTTGATCGCTGCTAGCCTCTTGCCTTGAGCCTCCACCTTTGCCTCCAACTCCTTCTCCTCAGGAGTCTTCTTCGCATCAGCAGCAGCCTGAGCAGCCTTTTTTTCTTTCGCAAGTTGGGCTCTGCGAGCTTCGTGCGCAGCCTTTTTGGACTCTGCGTCGGTATCCTTGACTTTCGGAACTTTCCCGCCTTCGGGGTGACCGCCTGGACCTGGTGGCGCAACGTGATCTGCTACCACAGCATCTCCTCCGTATTGCCTTTGCCATTTCTTCTCCTGCTCTCCATTGACGTTATCGATCTTCTTAAATAAATATTCGGCTTTACCCAAAACATGTCCGGGAAGAATATCAATAGAGAATTTAGTGGGCAGGGATCGGGCAGGAGCGTTGAGTTGCCGCAAGATACCTTCAGATGTGTTTGGCATAAAGGGGTGGAACACCACGCTCAGGACATAAATGAGGTTTACAGCATTGAGCAAAACCTCGGCACATCGCTTGGGGTTGCTTGCGAGAAGGGCATTGTCCAAAGAATTTTCTTGAAGGTATTGGTTACCACGAGCAGAAAGAGCCATTGCCGTTGCAAGACCACCGCGAAGTTTAGTGTCATCCATTTGCTCGCGGTACTCTTTGAGGCGGGTGTTGACATCAGTCACAAAATCAACGTCTAGAGAATCAGCAGGGGGAGCAACTTCGCCACCGGCGAAATCTTCCGGACCGGGTACCTTAGAATCGAGTTTCGCGTTGATGAATTTGACCACCTATTGACATTAATTCAGTAAAAGTCTCTCTTTTTTGCCATAACAGACTCACTCGGTTGACAAAGTTGCCCAGATTGGCCAAAAGCTCATTGTTGTTAGCGGCAATGAATTTGGACCACAAAAAGGAGGAGTCGCTGTTCTCCGGTCGTTGAGAGATGAGATAATACCTCCAAATCTCAGGAGGCTGTCCTGTCTCTCGAGCATTGTTGCCGAACACACCAACGTTCCTACTCTTGCTGAACTTTGTATCCTCATAATTCAGATACTGAGTGCTGGAGATGTTATGAAGCATGGTCCAGCGTTCTTCGGTACCAAGCAGCATAGCCGGAAAGAGAACGGTATGGAAGTAGACGTCTATACGCTGTCAGCGTTATTGAGTCACTATCCATCAATGAACTGACTGTCTTTGCCCATGAATTGATAGAGCTCTACATTGTCAGGATTCTTCCACCATTTTTCCCATTCTTCGGTATAGGTTGCTGTGATCGAAGGATAGCCGATAGGAGCATCGAACCAAACGTCTACTGCGAGTAAGCAAATGGCAACAAACGAGGATAATGATCTTACAGATTACCTTGCCTTCCATGGCCTTATCCTCCTCTTCGTCTCCGACTTTCGGAACTTCAACACCCCATTTCAGATCTCTCGTCACGGCACTAGGCCTTAAACCTTCTCCTAGCATCCTCGGCTCCACAATCTCACCCTTTTCAGTGATGACCGCATTTGTTCCCCACTTTCCCTTGACACGGGCTTTTTGCATCCACTCAACCAGCCGAGGCTGGAGCAGGTCTAAACGATAGCAGGCATGAGTAGAGGGTCGAACAGAGAGGGTGTGTGCCTTGTTGCGTTTGCAGCGAGGGTTAAGGAGTTGAGTAGGGGATGAAAAGGTGAGCGAGCACTTGTCACACTGGTCACCTCGGGCATCCTGCGCTTGATTAACATTCTATCCAAATGTGATGTATTTGATATGTTTGCTCACATCATAGCCGCAGTTGGGACAGATGCCTTCCACAAAGCGATCAGCCAAAAAGAGCTTGTCATCTACACAATAAGTCTGGTCGGTGGTTTCCAGACGGAAAAGGCCGTTATCATGGAGACGTCTGTAAATTCCCTGGGTGATCTCAGTATGTTCCGGAGACGAAGTACGCCCCCATTTGTCGAAGCTGATCTGGAACCACCTACAGCATAGATCATCAGTGACGCACTAATAATCACGAGGAGACTCGTACTCGTAAATCTCTGTATGCAATTTGTGGAATTTGGTACAGAGTTCGTATGGGGTGACACCTTCTTCTAAGGCCTGATGTTGTTAGGGAGATAGAGATATTAAAGATTCAAAGCTATACCTTCGTCTCCGTAGCGGTTCCATACTCGTCGGTTCCGCAAATCTACAATACATATTAGATATGCTGTGGATGACATGACAGAGGCGCAAGCTCACATAAAGGGTCGGTACGTTGAGTGTCCGATTGTATCTCGCAAAAACGTCCGCGGAAAGAGTAGAGCTGTAACGATAAGCAACCAGTACTTGCATGGTTTGCAACTGGATGGCCGCTCACCCGATGATGTTGCCAAGGTGTGGTACGTTGTTCACATCTAGTACCCGCCAGGTCATTCACATTTCTCCACCCTCCAGTATACCAAGGACGTGTAAAAGTGACTTACAAGGTAACGCAGAAGTGATAAGGACGTTTCTTTGTCCGTCCTTTGGGAGGCTCGAGGTAAGTCAGCTCGAGCTCTTGAAATCTGTAGCCTTTCAATTCAACGACGTACACTGGGCCCTTAGAGGGGTCATGGACCTCCATGAGGAGACCTTCGGCTTCTCTGATATTCCGGACAGACATGATATGTGCCAGTAGTCGTAAGTTGAAGAGAAGTAGAAAAAGAAGCCGAGACAGTGCAAGAAAAAGGAAAAGTGCGAGTCGCGCGGCCAGTTGCTATTATTAATTACTTCTTGCTCGAGCACGACGTCTTTTATTCGGGCTACTCGGGACTAAATTCTCCCATTATCTTCCACGTCATAACTTCTGAGGCAGGAATTTTGCCGACAAAGCAGTTTTATCACTTGCGTTCATTACAGCAGTCAGAGTATAGTAGCAGTTAAGTGTTTTACAACGAAAGAACGAACGAAAGGCCATCCTCTGTTACCGTTGCTGAGAACTCGTTCTCTATTTCGCCACCTCACAAATAGCAACCTAACATCCTACAACATCTCCCAAAGCCAGCTAATTCACCGGTGATGTCCGCTCTTGCAGCTAGAAGAGCTACAGCCGCTGCGGCCAGCCCAAAACCAGAGCAACCTGAGTCCTCCATTGAAGAGGTATCAGTTTCCGGTGCCTTGACTCTACCATCCCCAAAGAGACGCAAAACCAGACAGACGTCTCCAAAACCTCGTTCAAAAGCTAGATACTCGGATGATGTGCCCACTTCTCGGCAATTTTTTCAGGCAACTGAATCATTAGCTGAGCAAAGAACAGGACGATTTTCGCCAAGTGCACCTGATAGCGACGGTGGCACATCGAGCTCCTCGGTCGGGGATAGTGACGAAGATATGGCTCAGGAAGATGAATTCGAAGATAGACGTGAGGTTGATGGAGAGAGGGATCAGCGTAAAGTGTCTGTGGCTGCCAATATGTCTTCTTCTGGTCCTTTTAAAAGGTGAGCACCATGCACCGAACAGAGACAGTCGCTCATTGTATTCTAACAAGCCTGGATCTAATGCCCGTGGATATCACCTCTCAGTTCAACCCGAAAGATAATGTGAATTTCTGCAGGATTACCGAGGGGCAGCTTGCTTCTGCTGAGATGAACGATGGGCACCCTGGCCCAGGAGTTATCGTCAGCCTTGCTCGAAATGAAGTAAGTCCTACAATTGGAAAGTGATTCGTTACTGAGTCAACTTGCTCAGAGCCTTACGATCGCCGGCCTTTTCCTCCTAACTCCACTGCAAAATACCCTATCTATCTACTCGACTGCTCTCTCGCCATCAATGTCTTCCTTTCCCGTTTATGCTCCCACCTCGCATCCTCTTCCTGTCATTTCTCCTGCATCTACCCAAGCACCTGGTAAGGGTACCTTGTCCATCTTAAATAACATCAAGCTTCCGCTTTCCTTTCAAAAAGAGTCCGATAAGACATTGCTGCTCATAAGGGAGAATAGATGCGGAATAGATGGCTTGCGGAACGGAGCAGTCCCAGGTTTTTCGAATATTTGGCTAGAAGATAATGGACCATGGGGATTAAGAGGAGTGCACCCTGTAAGCTTCAATGATGTGTGTAGGAGTTCCTGGACTCATGACCTGCCCTTAGGTCGTCGGCTCGTTTCCTGTCCCTGTGTATCCATACTGCACTCCTCCATCCTGGTCGCATGCCATATCCTCCCTTTCATCCTCTGATGTTAACCTTCAAACCCCTTTCGTTGGTCTCGTCAAAGGCCCTAAGCGAAGCGGCAAGTCAACTTTTGCCAGAGCATTGCTCAACAACTTGCTCAGGCGTTTTCGGAAAGTTGCTTGGCTGGAATGTGATTTAGGCCAAGGGGAATTCGGGTCTGGAGCTGTTGTTGGGCTTTGGATCTTGGACAAACCCGCACTGGGTAAGTTCTGGCTGTCACCTGGGTCTGGCAAATGACGCTGACCTATTCATAGGGCCTCCTTTCACACATCCTTTGCTTCCTTCAAGATCTCATTATCTTGGTACTTATACGCCTCTCACTTGTCCTGATGAGTACCTCGTCGCGATACGTCATCTCATCGAGCATTACAAATATGAGTTACAATACACCTCAGAATACTCAGCTCTTCATACAACCGTTCATGACAAGATCAGTACACACGTGCCTCTCGTAATCAACACTCAAGGTTGGATGAAAGGACTTGGCGAGGAACTTCTCAATGTCATTGAGAGTATGGCCCAACCTACGCGAGTGTTTTCTTTTGAATCACAGTCAGAAGAAGTTTATAGTGGTCAGGGCTGGACCAGCACTCCGCCTTGGCAGGCCACTCAATTACCTTATGACCCAGCCTATCCGACCACTGAGCCAGTAGAGACAGAAGTTACGCAAACCTATAGCCTGGAGACTGCCCCTGTTTCAGCTCTTCAAGCCAGATATACCCCGGCTGATCTTCGCGTTCTGTCTGCGATCACTTATTTTCACGCGTCCTTACACCCGACGCAGTCTGTACCTGTTACATGGGACATATCTTCGCCTCTTGTGTGCACAATACCATGGGAGGTAGAGCTTGGCATTGGCAAAGCTCTTGAAAAGGTTTACTTGATCGGCGAGGGGAGCGAGGGCGTTCTCGAGGAGGATCTGCCAATTGCGCTAAACGGTGCAATCGTCGCTTTAGCTGAGATGCTGGGAAGTTATGAGGATGAACCAACAGTTTATGAGCAGGGCAGATCACCGCCTCCCACGGACTTGGTTAATATTTTGGGTCTTGCTGTGATTCGATCGCTTTCTTCAGGAAACTCCGTGAACCCTGGTTTGAAATTGCAACTTCTGACTCCTCTTCCCCCATCTTATCTCTCTCGAGCTCGCATTCTCATCAAGAGTGGTGCGCTTGAATTGCCGCTTCCAGGTATGATTGATTGGCGCAGGGGCGGTATCAATGAGGAAGGAATGTTGGGAAAGGGTTGGGAAGAAATACCTTTCCTAGATGTAGGTGGCCTGGATGTTATAGGAGGGGAGAGGAGAAGATTCAGGAAGAACATTATGAGGAAGGGAATGTAGAAAAAGGTTGAGATCTGTCCATTCATAAGTATTTTTTCTTATATTCATACGTACACAGATGTCATTTTCATCCTTTGAAAAGATAACCAGAAAAGCTTCAACTACCGTCCGCAAAGTCTTATCTTGTAATAATCCCCAAGAGCAGTCTTCTATATATAACTATTACGGTGAACCCAGTGATGACGTAGCACATACATATGTGTACATTTCACAGTAGTACATAGAAGGAGACCGACTTAAGACACATACATACGTACAGCGATGATCGAGCTGAGGTTCGGACGGAAGTTCGTCGTTGCATGTGTTAAAAATAGTGACATAGATTTTTTCGGTGATCATCTTAACCTTATTTATAAAAAGGTAATTAATTTCATGGGTTTAAAAATTGTATGCTCTTAATTAATTTGCCAGCAGTAACTTCTCTCTCGGTTCTCGACGGACCTCCACCTAAGGAATTCAATCTTCAATCTTTGATTATGCTACATCTCCAAGGAAATCGAGCCTCGCATTGTGTGTATTTTGAGCTATAAAAGAAAGAATCATATTGGTTCATGGCCCAGTGATTTCAGCGGAGACTTTAGTCTACTGTAAGGTAGAAAGGCGTGCGTTGTGGGAATGATGGCTGGATTGCTCAGGTAGGCTCCCACTTGATTAAGCCCAAGCTAAAATGCTAATTGGTACAGATGTCCCAACTTTCGGGGAACTGTATTGCGCAATGTCTCCCCCACCATTCCTCGGAAGTCTGGCTCTATATACCGACTGTCGACGAGGCAGAACCAAACTTGCGCACCTTCTGACCACAGGCTTTTATCGACAAAAAAACCTCCCGAAGGGAGTAGATTTGAAAACGAGGCCACCCACTTGATTTATGCCCGGCCTCTTGCCTCCTCTTCAACGCCACCAATTCCAATTTCGCAAGTGATCCAAATCCTCCAACAGACTTCATGCGACTTAATAACTCTGGTTCAGCTCGTATCAGACTTAGAAAAGGGCGACCTAGCTTATGTGCAAGAGGCACTGAGGTATTTGCTACCCTGTTTGGGAAGGCGAAGGATGGCTGTCCTACTTCCTCGCGTATTGGATATCTGGATGGAAAAAGTTGATGTCGAATTGGAGGAAGGCCGAGTGGAGCAGGCACAACTGCAGACCTGGTACCATCAAATCGTCAAGATGCTTTCCCATTTTATCATCACTCCTGGAGAAACCACACATCAATCTCATCAAGATCCTCTCCCTGGATATATCAAGAAGCAAGTCGTTCGCCTCATTTCTCACCTCATCGACATTCTTCCTTTCTTTCCGTCCTCTTCAACACAACGCCCTTGCATTAATTTCTCCTTACTCGAACGCTTGTTCACTAGGCGGTATTTGTCTACCGAACTAAGAGTTGTTTTGGCGAAGCATTGCGTTGAGAATGGTATTGAGCTGAGCGCGAGGATGTGGCATGAGTGTGTTATGGTTTCTCTCTCTGAGAACGATACCAAAATGGTTAGAAAGCTGGAGAAGAGAAAGCAGGCCGCTTTGGACAAAGAAGCTGAGGCCCAGGAAACTTTCCGTGGAAAACGCAGAAGTCAAACTAAGTCCAAGAGGAGGAGAAGACTCCGCAAAATCGCGGACCTCATTTCTCGACTGCAAATCACCAACACTGACTCTTCCCACGAGAAGCTTTTCCACGTTCTTGAACCATACCTCGATCCACCATCGTTGGAATCCCTTCCATCTTTGCCCGCCAATCCTTCATCTCCGTCAGATGGCAAGGGACTTTCACATATACCCAGCTCGCATCTCGTACAACACGCATGGTCAATCCTTTTAACAAGACTATCCAAGGACAAAACGGTCTCGGCAGACATGCTGCTTGAGTTATCGGATAGCATGCCAATGAAGTATACAACCGGACGCACCCTCACCCCCATAATGCATGGGCTGTTGAGGAGAGGAGAGGGTCCCAGAGCTTGGTCGATTTGGCGAGAACTCGTATCGAAAGAGAGCAAGTTAGAAAAACGAAGTGAAAAAGGATTGTTCGTCGACCGGGTGTCCCTGTCAGTGGGAGCTCAGATATGTCATGGCGTCGCAGGCTTGGACAACGCAATTGAAATGGTGGATCTCTGGGCTCATCGTCCATGGCAGCCACCGCCTGTTCAAGGACAGATGGAGAATTCGATCTTTCTCGATACCCAATGCGTTAACATCCTTCTCACCCTTTGCCAAATCGATGGCGCCACCAGTACGGCATTTCGTTTGTGGAAAGCAGCTCTTCCTCGATGGGGAGTTTACGTCGACCATATCTCACTCAAGATACTTATTGATATTGCTCGATATCACAACGTCCACGACAAAAGCGTACAACCAGACGCTGATGTTTTCAAAGAAAGATTACGCCAGATGGTAGATGGCTTCAGCTTCTGGAGAGAAGGGCGTGGGGAGGAAGGTGCTGCAGTGGCTTATGATGCGTACGAGGATGCGGGATTTGCGAAAGGTTCAACATCGGTGCTTCTTGCTCCATCCGGCAATTTCAATGCCCACGAAAAAGAAGACTGGAGGTTCGAGAAGCCATGGCAAATGGCACGGGTGATATTTCGACAAGTTGTGCTTGGAAATTGGCCGCATCTGCGAGAAACTCAATCTCCGCTAGATGAGGTCGATCAGTCTGCGTTTGATAAATTCACCTCATTATTTGATGGTGATTTGCACATTCCCCGCCATGCTTCCGGGGATAAACCTCGTAAACTGAACCAGGACAGCCTCCCAGACCCAAACGCGCGATATACCCACATCATTCCGACTGCTTCGACTTTCCATTCTTACATATCTCTCCTGGGGTATTACAATCATCCGCATGAAATTCCTGTTGCTTTGGCGTGGATGAAAGCGCTTTCTATCGTACCCACTTGGTTTACGATGCGATTGGCATTGATGCATATATGTGAAGCCGAGGGACCCAGGCGGTGGGTTCGAAAGTGGGGCAAAGAAGGGAAGGGAAGATTGGTCAGAGATGAGGAAATCATGAGACGATGGCTAGAGGAATGGCTGCTACAGGAGGATAGCGGCGGAAATGGGGGGCTGGGAGATAATCGGGCAGATATAGTGCCCAGTGAAGAAGAAGTAGCTGCTTTCAGGAGAATGTTTGCAGAAAGGAATCAGAGAGTCACAGCATAGAAAATTGATGCTATACATATACGTCTGACAACTGACAGTACTTCAGTCGCGGTCTTATAAGGCCAAAGCGATATATCTGAAGCAAATTTAAGCGATGTACACCCTTGCAAAGATTGTTACTTACCCCGCGATCATGGCAACCCCTCCAAGGGGTGTCACGGGCCCCAGCTGTTTAAATCTATCTCTTCCAAGGACTAACGCGAATATGCTTCCTGAGAATGCAACTGCTCCACCCACAATCATCCCAGCTGCAAACTTGTATCTCCTAGTAGCACTGCCGACAGCGAAGCCCGGGTGGAAAGATATGGCTAAAAGTGCGAGACCATTGTAGATGAGGTAAGAAGAAGCTGTAGAAAATGAGGAGATCTGTCTCTCAGTAACGGGCGGGGAGAGGTTGCGTAGACCGTGAGAGCCGAAGGCGCCAGACGAGATGCCGATGGCAGCTGGGTGGACGGCGTTAGCATACAGTAATGGCCTAGTACAACTGAGGTGCATGTAAGACCGTGGGAGAAATGGACATACTTAGGAGAGCACCTGAACGAAAAATGACGGGGGCGGTCATGTGTGTTTATGAAGCAGTTCTTGTATGAGATAGAGAAGTATCGATAGAAGTTACGTAGTGCTTGTAGAAAGGTCGAGTCCACTTACGTAACACCAAGTTCTCGGGCTCAGTCTTTCTTCCCATCTGCTCTTCGTGCCGTCCGCCACTCATCCATCTGCTACTCTACACCCAACCCTTCTTCTTCCGTCATGGCCCTTCCCTCATCCCTCCATGTACATCCCCATTTCAATGCAGAAGAAGCTGCCCACGTAGTCACTGGATTTGTCTCGAGTGAGCCTGGTTAATACACCATCCCATGCTTTGCTTTCTTGCTTACATACCTCTCTTGTATCATACAGGTCTAGAAAACCTCCCCGGTGAAGTCACCTTCTTGCTTGAAGAGATCCGTGAGAAAGATGTTCGTATAAGCCGTGAGTTGTTTATCTCTCAACGTCATTTCTCCGCTGAACAAAGTTTAGAATATGTACAACGTATAAACTCCCGACACATGTCATTGACAAAGACTGCCAAGACCCTCGCATCTCTTCCTCCTTCAAATGCGACTTTTCCCTTGCCTATACCTCCTGGGGCATTATTGCCGAGTAGTCATCTGTCCCAAAAAGAAGCGCAATCGCTTGCTAAAATACAAAATGAATGGGCTCAGGTTCTCACTCTGCAAGATGAGAAAGTGAAGCTTGCTGAACGACTTGAGCGAATAGTCTTACGTGCAAAAGAACGGGCAAAGCATCAATGGGTCAAGGTCGGTGGTATGGAAATTGAAGAGGTAGAAAAGTGGAGTGGAACGGGAGAACTGGGCAATGGTGAGGTTGTCCTTCCACCCGGTGGATTGGGCAGTGGAATAGATGGCCGACCGGCCAAGAAACGTAAACCGAATATTCCGTCACTATCTGTGAACCACACGAAACAGGCAATACATCCCAGCATCTCGATGCCCCCTCCCCCGCCCCCCTCAAGACCATCATTATCCGCGAGATCATCACATTCCAACGTCCCTTCCACTTCTCACACTCACACGTCTTCCCTTGGGCAGCATGGTTCTCGTTCCAGACGAGTGTCAGTTGCTTCCGACGAGGATGCGGACGGGGAGCCTGATGAAGGAGATACGGATATGGTTGATGCGGCCGATGCGGAAGGAGAGACGGATGAAACTCTCTATTGTATCTGTCGACAGAAGAGCTATGGCGAAATGATTGGGTGTGACTGCGACAAGTGCCCGTATGAATGGGTAGGTTGTATTTTCAAGACCGTTCGCCTGATGGAATTATTATGTTTGCTAATGTTGAAATAGTTTCACGTCAAATGTGTCAACATCAGTGGACCATTGCCAGACACATGGTACTGTCCCGACTGTGTCGCCAGGTATGGTTTCTCAAATGACAAGGGCAACAAAAAAGCACGCAAAAAGTAATAGCGAGATGGTTGCTTTTGTTAGGATGTACGTAATAATAGGTGTTGTAGTATGTATATTTTGTTCACAACTACTGAATACTTTCTTGTCATGTGCATTGTTAAACGTCTGTTTATCTTGATCAAGCGCGCTTCGTTGCTGCTAGCCTGTGATCTGTTGGTTGTTTCGTTTCTCTCCCTGAGAAACCTACTACGCCTATGGCGAAGTCAATAACGTTGTGGTAAATCTTTGCCTGCCACTTCTTTCAATATTTAATAACAGATTCCTGACATTGGATAGCCATATCAAGATACATCGAGTGCATAAGTGAGCCACAAAAGTTCAGACTGCCAGGAGGCAAGAAGGGGTCTTGCATTCATTGTTGCTCGCGTTTATATACTTTCGCTCTACAATTGAGCCTAGAATTAGCAATTGGTTTTTAGGCCTCAGTTCATAAGACAACAGATCTCAGTATCCAGTCGCCTCCCGCAGGTCCTGTCGCGCCCAAGGCTTCAACTATCCTAACATGATGGTAATTTTGTCACTTTTCTCCTTTCTCGTTCGTTACAGTTTGATTGTTGTTACTAGCCTGTTTGTATTACGTTATCAGTCAATGATAGTGGGCATCCCCGCCATTCAGCAACGAGGCCAACTTATAATTAAATAAACTTAAGTAATCTGCCATCAGTTGCCTGCCTGCAAGCAGCCGCGCTTTAATTATCGATATTTACTTTTCCATTTTGTGCCACACTCGACGTGTTGCCAGTGTCAAAAAGTGCCGCACAAAACTCCGACCAGACGTCTTTTGCGGTTAAGGAATTTGTGGTCAAGGGGCACATCGAAAAACCTAAGTCAACTGTCCTCTTTTCTCTTTTACCAGCCTCAACACCGCAAAACACATCGCCAAAATGGGTGCGTCTTGTTCTGCACTACAGCTTGAATCCAGAGGGAATATCTTGGAGGACCACGGGCCGATGTGGCGAGATGGTGTAGACGAATGGTGGTGGATAGGTGTGGTGTTGGAGGTTGGAAAGGAGACAGGAGTTGGGAATGGTAGACATAGCGAGAATGGTGCTGACGAGTGCATGGTTCTGTAGAGAACGACAAGGGTGTCCTCGTTGACCTTTACATCCCCCGACACTGCTCGGCTACCAGTACGTATAATTTGCGTCAAATGTCCAAGCCGTCAACAATCTAATAACTATTGTCTACTTGTAGACCGTCTTATCACTGCCCAGGACCACGCCTCTATCCAACTCCAAATTGCCGATGTCGACGCTGACGGCAAGGCCATCAGGGGCTCTGCCACCACTATCGCTATCTGCGGTCGTATCAGGGCTCAGGGCGACTCTGACGACTCTATCAACAGGATCGCTACCAAGGAGGGCTGTGAGTTTCTCTTAAACTATGCGTATAAGGCCTTACACTGATGATCATCAATGTAGTGTTGAAGAACGTCTGGTCTTACACCCGATAAGCGTGTGTTGTAGCGAGTCAGGGCTGGAGGGATGCATCGTTTCGACTAGCAGCAGGGCACCAGTTTGACTTTGTCGAGAACTGATGTAGGATACGGGCTATATGTGCACGAAAAGGAAAGTCTCATCTTGGCACACTCATAGTTGGCATCCGGTTTTCGTTCAATCGCCCATCCCATCCGCGTTATCGACGGTTTGATCCGCTTGCCTCTCGCTAGAGAGAACGATGAAGGAGGACTTAGCATTCACTTCTACTCTATATGGGTCATCGACAAACAAAGCGTTTGTAGCCTGATAATAAGAAAAGGGAAATGGCCCAAGTGTTTCAATCGTCCTCTCTGTCGTCAGCACTCAAGTCGACCGTGGCTTGATCTACAATAATAGGTCTGCTATAGATCGGCATGTCCCCTTCATCACCTTCAGAGAGACATTCAATGAGACCTCTACAAGTGCATCAGACATTCAATGAGAACTCTGCAAGTGCATCAACGAAGAAGACGTCACTTACTCGCACTCGCAAAGCAACTCTGTACAGTATAAGTCCAAGTTCAAGTCACTGGGGTCCCTGTGGTCGTGCGTCCGACAGTATAATCAGCGCTTCAGCCGCCAACGGAATATACAACTATCTTACGTCCCAAAAGGTTGTTCAATCATTGCAGCTATACCCTCGACGCCCATGAATGTCATGCTGATGCAAAACATGATGAATACCATCTTCCAGCCCATTGCATCCACAAGGGTAAATGGAAGGATGAAAAGGTAAAGAGAAACAACTTGTTTGAGATGGACGCAAAAGACGTATGGTAGTGGAGTCTGGACGCTGTCATTGGTCAAATTATCAGTATGATCATGGAAGACAGTAACTAATAGTATAATTGCTTACATTCGCTCCATAGAGCCAAGCTGATCTATCATGGACGACACAGCCGCTTGTAGGGAGTTCAGACCCTGCTCGCAAAAATGGTCGGCAGGCGGAAATGTGAGAAGGACCCAATTGACAGTATAAAACTACTCACAGCAGGGCCACCAGTCTCCAAGCAGCCCATTCTTCTAAATTTGAATATGGAGCGACTAATTTCGTGTGCTCTGACGATCCAGACCATCAGCTACTATCAGCTGAGTGGCACAGCGTAACCATACATAATAAGGGGAAGCCCCAATTGAACCATTTTTCCGAGGCCTATCTCCGCTCCTCCTGGTTCCCCAAGTGATATTAATGGACCGGATTTTACACGCGTTTTGATCATTGGCGTACGTTCATCCACTTTACCATTTTCCTCTCGATTGCCTGAAAACAAGCCAGACCTCTTTCCATTGGCATCATGGTCAGCCACGATTATTCTTATAGCCGTGGGCCGTCTTTTCAGACCTGTTCCTACGCAAGGCCCTTCTTTTAATGCTGCAGAGACTCGGCCATGCGAAGAACTGTTATTCGCAGTTCTCCACCGATTAGAAGATCCGGACTGGCCAGGTGCCACGATGGGCGATGAAGAGACCAGACCTAGAGAAGTTTCTTCGTCAATTTCGTGGTCGTCATACGCATTAGGCGAGCTGGAAAGGTGCTGTGTGGAAACGAAGCTTGGAGGGGTGAAACTAGATCGCCAATTTTTGGAATTCATCATGGTCGTGGGAAGGAGGCCTAAAGTACAGAGGATGCGTTAGCAAACTGATTTCCTCGCTGCTTGGCGAACAGCACCTTTGAGGTCATTATGTTGCACGCCATCTTCTCCTCTCAGATGATGCTTTGTGGCTATTACAAAAGCTACCACAAGTCTTATCACCTTCTTTTTCTCCTCCGTCAGATTATTTCTGCTTATTTGAATTTCTGCAGCCCCATTGGATGGTGAAGGAAGCGAGACAGCAACCCAAATATTGCGTGAAAGATTGCGTGCAGTAGATATCAGGCAAGTAAAATCCTTGCGACCCTCGGCATAACGCTCATAAGCTGATGAGTTCCTTTGTTTTTATTTTTTATCAGTTTGTTCTCAGCCTCATCTGGCTATGGATATGCAAAGCATTAACTGACCTAAACACAAGCAATAATCCCACCACGACACTCAGAAGAGGTACCACATTGTTCGTTAGCCCTACTTCTTTATCCCACCACAGGCTTGCAGCGGCGACACCAGCCGAGAACAACGTCACAGTCAAGACCGGACCTAGTACAATGGGCAAAATAGAAGACTTGTATACAACAATATCTGGAAGCCATGATAGTTTTGAAAGCTAAACAAATAGATTCGGTCAACAAACTGGAAGTTAATTCTGGGAATCCTGTACTCATTGATTGACGCACCCTCGGTTTACTGTCTTCAGCATTTTGGAGAGTCAAAAGCGAGGTTAACGTGTTCAGCGGTAGAGCTATTGTACTTCCCTAAAGGGCATGCAATGTTCACATCAGCTACGTCTTCTTCTGTTTCACAACATCATCCTGTTTGACACGCAGGAGACGACCTCTTCTGTTCTCTGTGGAAATGGGTGCGTAGGCCAGATAAGCCTGTACTGGACCTACCAAAGTCGAAATAGCGGAAGTAGGTGCGTGTTTCTTCTTGGTGGATGATGTGCCCTTGGGGGAGCTGTTAGGCGACGGCATGGTGGCAATGAGGGGCCGTTTATGAGAGTAGAATACGCCTTTAGGGATTACTATTTAATAGGCCGGCAACAGGACAATCGCTACTTGACGAATAGCGGACGAATACTTTATATAAACTACGACGAAACACGACGCATGGACCACCTCAGCTGATCGACGCAGGGGCCCGTTTAGTATCCTCTCCTGTACATGTATTGCTTGGGGCCCGGGCCAGGCAGAAAACGTATCTGTTCTCCTCTTTTCTTGTTAAAAATCATAGTACAAATAGTGACAAATATCATGTCAATCACGTACAACGGAGGAGGCGATCAGATGCTTTATTGTTCGACAAGCAACGGTCTCGTCATTCTCATCATGTTATTAAGCGATACCAGTTTATGAAGAACAAAAGACAAGGGTTGACATCTATTAACTATTAATGCACAACAGTCACTGGAACAACTGATGCTTGAAAGGTTGCTAAAAGCAAATCTTCCTTCTCGTTCTCCACCGCCCATCCGTACTTGCGCAGAAGACCTCAGATTGACATTCGCCTGAGTCTGTTCCCACGTTGCACGGCTTTGCTTCCTTTGGCTTCATCGACCAAACCAGTTGGCAACTTCCCCTCCTCCTTCCACTTCTTCAAAGTCTCTCGACCGGCCTTCAATCCGATCTCCATGACTTCGGAGAATCGCTTGAAGCCGCCTAGAGTGTCGAATTGTTGAACAGGCATGGCAATGTAATGGCAGCCGGGGGTTGCTTTAACACCCTCCAACGTCTTAACACTCGAGACGCTGTCCACAATGATAAACAAATGATCCCAATCGGATAGAGGGCACTTACTAGGTAAGTCGTGATGAGATTTCTGTCATCGATAGGACCCTCCTTTCGTAAAATGGATTAAACCTGATGACATTACATTAGCTGGCTCATAAGTAGTACTTTTGAACTCGAACCTATTGAAAAAGATCCACCATCCGGAGACTGAGTCACCATAGTCTCTCGGAGAGGTGTCATCTACCGAACCAACGTCCACAACAATGATATCGCGGATACCATTTTCGCGCAAAGGCTGAATGGGAGTGTTGTCCATGTAACCACCATCAACAAGTACTGCAAGATTGCTCATCAGTCTCATATCCCCAGGAGTCTGTCGACAGAAACAACATACAATTTCCATTGTCCGAGAGAGGCGGCAATAGACCGGCAAGAGTCATAGAAGCACGAACATATCTCCACGCATAACCGGTTCTGTGCACCTCCATGCGCGAATGTGTGATATTTGTCGAATTGGCGAAGAAAGGTATCCAAAAATCTGAAGTTCGCTCAGCCCCGGCATGATCAATTTTCTGAAAACTACTAACCTTCTATATGAGTGTTATAGAATGCTTTGTCTGCGAGAAGTTGGCTTGATGACAATGTACCCATTTTATGGAAAACTTACATATACCTCTATCTGGGGTGATGGCACATCAGCACATGTGGCCAAAAATGGGAAAGAACTCTTAGCAAAAACTTACTGAACTCATGACCAGTCGTATATGAAACAAATGGGTAAGTGACATCGCTTAGGATCCTCCACATCGATCCCATCCTCCCCGAGAATTGCTTAGTTCTTCCCGCTGTTTCCAATAGATCAGTTTCTCTTGCGTACAAGCCTCCTACAAAGCTTCCAATTGAACAGCCTCCAATTGCGTCGATCGGGATACCAAATTCTTCAAGCGCCTGTAACATCCCAATATGAGATATTCCTCGTGCGCCTCCTCCCCCAAGAACGAGGCCAATCTGTTGGCCACATAGACGACGAGCTATACGAGCGAAGTCGTTCATATGAGGAGGACGGCGAGGGCGAGTAAATGGCCGCAGACCCCGGTACTTTTTTATACGGGTTTCAACTTGCTCGCGAAGATGTTTGAAGGCCGCAATGGCCGCTGCATCGTGCACCGGAGGTATAGGGCGGGCTGGCGTCACGACCCCAGGCAATTCGACGTGATAATGAGTTTGTATCCATGGTCGATTCTGTGCCCATTTCCTCAGAACCATGAAAGAAAATAACGGAACGTGGGGGCTTGACTCACGCTAAGCCATTGACGTGTCGATCCAGGAGCGACAGTCCGTTCGTCATGGAGTAAAATTAGTTCTTTTCTTGCCGTTGTTTTCGTAGCAAGCAACAATTTTTCTAACTGCTATAAGTTTCACCCCCGTAACATCTATCTAGGGACTTACCGTATTCGCCCAGAGAGGGGTCGTCACCCATGGAAACGACTAGTACCAAATCAGCCTGGCGGATGCAAGTCAGAGTCCATTGGCTGGCCGGAGGAGAGTCAGCAACATAGAGAACTGTCCTGTAATGTTGCTACGTGACCAATAGGCATCAATATCCTTATCAAATCGGAGTTTTGCTCACTTCTTGATCGGCAAGCCATCCTGCTACCTTAAGTTTACTGATGCGATCATAAGCAAGAATCCAATATCTGAAAAAGAAACTAGAGGTGTGCTCACCCAATACGGGCAAACGCATGCCTACCAAGATGCCGCATTACGATGCCTTGGTCTAAGTACGACGTAGACGCCCCAATCTCCTCCAAAGCATTTTTGAGTTTACCGGCGAACTGCGTAACTGGAACATTTCTCGTAGAGCCAAGTACGCACACCGTTTCTTGTAATTGTCAGTCCTTTGGTAAATAACTCTATCGCTCAATAGAACTCACTGAGGTTCATGTCTGTAGTCGGTAAGCCAGGGACTCGACCGTTCATCTCATCTCCCAAAGCCCTTCTCACTCTACCGGCGATCAATCTCATAAACTGAACCGTCGTCTCCGGGTGTTTAATGCTAATTGCGTCAAATAATGCGGCCGGAATACGTACAAGCTCAGAATCTCGAATGGCATGAACAGTTTCTGAGCGATCGACAGCCGTTATCACGTCGAGTTCGCCGATAGAGTCATTTTGTCCATATTCACGAAGTACGTGCATATTGTCGTTCTTCTCAGTGAACGCTCGAAGACGGCCATCTGTAAAACATGTAAGTAGACGGATATGAGGAGAACAAAGAACGATAGCGACTGACTAATGACGATGTAGAAGTCCGTCGATTTATCGCCTTTCTCATACTGCAGGACAAATAACAATTGGAAAGAGTTTTAATGCCATGCGGAATGATAGACTCACTAGAACTTGTCCGGCATTTAATTGTTGCCAATCCAAAGCCGCGTCAATATGGAGGACTACAAGTGTGGCTCAGAATATCTTCATTTGCAAAGCATGTTGCTGCGCTTACCAAGAGGCGACAGTAGAGATAGCAATCTCTTCGCCAATGTCAATAGAACAATTGGTCGTCGCTCAATAATTCTCTCCAGAGTGTGGTGGGGAAGAAACCCGACAAAGCAATCTGTTTTGGCCCTGTTATTCCCTTCTGAGTCAGCTCACGGCCATATTCTAGTGCTGAGCAAGCTGAATAACGGACGTGATATCGACATATGAATCTGTACAGCAAAGGGAAGAAAGATAACCGGCGATACCCCCAGGCTGCGGATAACGTTGTCAGTGGCGGTTGACATCACATCTGGAACGCTCTGACGACAAACCTTGACAGTAAATAAGGCTTCATCTTTCTTCGACCCGTCATCTAATTCCTTGCCTTTGGAAGTATCCAGGCCTAGAGCCGTTTTGAAAGGCCTTTCATTCGAACTTCCAAAACTTGACTGGCGGTGTTTGCTCCCTGGGGTGGAATTAGGGTTCTCCTGATTGGAGCTTGTGCTGCGGAAAGGAAGAGATGTCTGCACATTTCGTCAACGATGACAATCATTGGGCATGGAAAAGTTGCCGCCGACTTACCTCCAGGAAACCATCTATCACATAGTACATACCTGGTGACCTCTCTCCTTCTTTTACTAGTACGCTACCTTTCTTGAAAAACAAAATTTCCACATGCCGTTCGAGATCTTTCATAATCTTCCTATCAACGCCGCTAGCTCCCCCTTGAGAGTCATGGAGGCTCATAGAAATACTACTAGCTTCGTCATCCGGACGGGAGTTGAAAGCGGCTTCGCGCAACATACCACCGATGACACCTTCATTCTGGCTAGATG
The DNA here is from genome assembly GCF_000149385.1 of Cryptococcus deneoformans B-3501A. Lineage (NCBI taxonomy): Eukaryota > Fungi > Basidiomycota > Tremellomycetes > Tremellales > Cryptococcaceae > Cryptococcus > Cryptococcus deneoformans. The sequence goes on from NC_009180.1 coordinate 621,927, forward strand.
CGTTTATGAGGTCAAGAACGTTGCCAAAATGCGGAGGGCGAGAACGCGTACTTCCTTGTAATGGAGTACCCGCATTAGGAGGAAACATAGGTGAGTTTGGAGTCGACAACGCGCTCACTGACGGAGCCATGGAAGAGCGAGCGATCATGTCTGAATTACTTTCGGCCTCTTGATACAGTCCGATTGATTTAGCTATACTGTTGAGGACTGCCTCTTTCAAATCGAACGACTCATTCAGAAGAGATTCGTCATCTCTCTGTGGATCTACAGGTTGGCCGTCGGTGTGGGGTGAGTCATTCAAGTTCCAGGAGCTGGAATATCGTCGTTGCCAAGTATCCATTTTTGACAGACCAGGGGTGATTGCGGTCGGGCGATAATATGCCTGGCCGGATTCGTCGGGCAAATTATGCACAGACATTGCGAGATCACCAGCAGCCACCTGTTGGCGCATGGCTGATGTGCGACGGATGAATGGACTTGCGTGGCGGAAGCTGGCATCAGGGTTGGTTGCCGCAGCCGTCGAGAGACCAAATGATGGAACTTTATCCCTTGTTTCATCCAGGGGGGAGGAGCCGCCATTAAGGGGTTCATTCTTAACAGTAGTCGTTGCTGTCTGTCCCAAGGAGGACTTATGGATGATAGGAGAGAGAGGTTTGGGGGTCATCGCAGGTAAGGAAGGAGCTTTGACAGTTGGACTTGCAGGCACGTAGTTGAAGTAATCTTTACTAGACACTCTGGCGTTAGGCGAGGACTTAAGTGAGTCATAGTGTACGCTTTCTTTTGCCAGGGCTTCCGGTTGGAAGCGGGCGCGCAAAGCTTGCATTCCTCCCCCAGTGTAAAATGAGCGTGGTAGAGGATGGGTCACCAGTAAGTTAAGAGATGATTCCGTTTGTAGAATTTCGCGAGTCAGACCGAGATATTTGTGTGCTAGTCAGAAATCAGGATGGGCTAGGATGTTTCAAGGGGATCCGTACCTGTCATGAATGTAACACGGCTGAACCTTTCCAAGACAACTTGCACGATTGTCCCGCTGGCTTTGGGAAATTTTCTAGTTAATTTTCGAAAAGCAGCGGCAGGAATCACGGCGAGTGTTGTATCCTCAGTCGCCCGAGCAATGGTCCCTTTCAGCGCTTTTGATCCGATCTCTATACCCGCTTTCCTCGGTACTGAAGATCGTAGGTGTTCAGACTGAGAGGACAATAAGTTCGTAGCAGAATTCAGACGAGGTGAAGAACGGAGCGACTGGGAGCGTCGGGGAGAAGGGGGCTCAGTACTTGAAATAGGCAGCGAAGCGCTGGCAAAAATGCCTTCTCTTTCGCGAACCGTTTCTCCAGCAGCATCTATAGAAGACGATCTTTCTCGGCGACGTTGGGGAACACTTGAGTCTCCATGGCTATCGATTGATTCAGGGAGAGGAGTTGGATCCATTGCACGGACCCCAATAGAGTCCGGCCCCAGTTGGCTTACATCTGAATTTGCCCTTCTGACCCTCAATTTTGCCGATGACTGTTCAGGAGCACCTTCAAAAATCTGCTCCTCTTCGCCTTCATCATCTGCAGAACTTTTCCATGAAAGTTTTATATCTTCAGTGAATAGGGAAAGGATAGAGAAAAGAGAAGAGAGAGTCCCGCCTGTGGATACTTCATTAAGGAGATGATAGCCGTTGAATGAGGGTCTTGTAGGGCTGTTGGTATCGGAAGAGGGTGTCGGGGTTCCTTGCGAAGAAGCATCCGGTGCGAACTGCAGAGAGAAAGTAAGTCTGCCGGTACTCAGGTGCACAATGTCCGCACGTACCACTTGTACTTTGCCTTCCACAACGCACCAGAATTCACCGCCACCGATTTCTAATGTATCCCCTGCCGCAAGTCTCCTAGTTTGCAGATGTCTACTTAACTCATGGAATACTGGTTTTTCCAAATAGCCAAATATTCTAATAGCGGAGAGGAAATCATCAAGGTAGTTATGAAATGATGATGTTTGCGACCTAGAATCTGGCAAACCCAGCCCGTCCCCATCCAAAGGTAATAGGCGGCTAGCGAGTGCAGGCGGAGACGGAGGTGGTAGAGCTGACTCTTTTAGCTGAGCATAACGCGTAAGGTAGCGATATCTTATGAGGAAGAAGAGTGCGAGAAGCGCGCCGGCAAATAAAGCAAGGAGATGTGGAAAACCGAGTGAGATAGTCAGGCTATATTGGAGCATACGGACGATGCAGCTATCTTTGATGTCAGTGAACGTCGGTAAGTGGCAGACCTCACGGCTCTTACCTCGGGATGCCAATAGTAAGTAAGCTGACCCCATACTTGACTCCTTGAAGAACGTATAAAATAGCATAGATGACAGCAACAGCTAAAGCAATGAGAGGGTTGCCGTTGGCGTCCGGAGGGGTTGGAATGGAGGACATGAACCGGCAGCTAGGTGGATCCTCTGGGCGGCTGGCAAGTTGTATGCTGTATAAACTGGGAAGGAGCGGAGAAGAAGACGAAGCAATGGTTCGATTGAATAAACAAAGAAAGAACAAATATGAAGTACATTTAAAGAGATTGAATGAAAGAGCCAACAAAAATCGAAAAGCGATGACGAGGGGACATAACGCGAAGCGAGAGCCTGGTCGTAATTAAACACGGTCGCGATGGTCAAATCAGCATTGCACTCATAAAAAGTACCAGTAGCTGACCGGTAGCTTCACAGACCTCTACATTCCCCATACGGAACGAGCCGTTGTTATGCCTTCAAACAGCCCGACAGTATGGAAATTCGAACTGGAAAAGACGCTTCAGGCATGTACGCATGACTACAGAGGTATGTTGTTGTTTTTAGATGATAATGTCCTGTTTCTTGCAGCAGTCGTGAAAGCTGCTGCTGCTGTTAGATGCTTTTTGTTTACTTGTGATCCGGGCTGAGTTACAACTAGATCTCGCTCTTGAACAGGCGCAAGCTCTTGCTGAACCTCCATCTGCATTAACGGCACTTCGCATGATCCATCATTCTCATCCTTATTTGATCAATGGTAAGTAGAGGTGAGTGCTATCGGTGCCCACCTGACTGACGTCAGTATCGATCAAGGTTTCTCTCCCCTTGAAAAAGAAACGGCAAACTTGTATGATTGGTCCCGAGCAGAAGTTTATAAAGAGATATCTGGGTCGAGGCGAGTGACGGTTGCCGTTACGGATGACGGGTGCGAGGCTTTTATACAATATACAACTCATGTCCTTGCCTTTAACTGATTAGGGATTAGTCTGGCTGATTCTGTTCGTGAACGTCACGATGGTCGAAAAACATTTGTCAAGGCTCTGGAGACCAAAATGACTATGTCTCAACTGACGGAAAAGCTAGGTAAGCATCCCAATCACAACCATGTTTGATATTATTCCGCCTGCTGATGCAATATGACATTCCACACCCCACAGGAAGGTCTGCAGACCAGGACTCTTTCATCTACTATCTCCAGTCGCAGGACGGTAACATCTATCGCGACCAACCAAGCTCGTCGGGGCCACCCGAGTTAGAAGCTTTTCAGAAATACTTCAAGAGGGACGTGTCATGGATGAAGGAGGCCATTGGTATGCTCTGATAACAGAGACTGTAGGTGTTGATGTTGAAACACATGTATGTAGGGAAGCAGGCAGAAGCTGTGAATCTCTGGATAGGAGACAGTAGAAGTACGACTTCTTTGCATCATGACCCGTGAGCCTGCCATTTTTATTGACCATATCTTTCCTTTTCTCATGGTCAATGAAGATACGAAAACATATACCATGTACTGGCTGGCTCCAAGACTTTCACCTTGCTTTCGCCCCTTGAAACCATTCACCTCGACCGTAAGTATTGCCTTCCTGATTCCTGATCTGACAGATGTTGATTCTTTTCTGCCTACAGAAAGGTTCTATCCTCCTTCGACCCTCAAGCGCTCTCCTTCAGGCCAGCTTTACCCGGAGTACGACTATCCAAACCCCTCTTGCGGGCCCAGAATCCCCTGGGTGGAAAACCTCTGCCTTCCGCGATCTGCTCGTTCCATAAGCGTAACTCTGCACGAGGGTGATACCTTGTTCTTACCGGCAGGGTGGTGGCACCGTGTTGAACAAGAAGGAGGGGAAGAGGGGATTGCTGTCGCTGTTAACTAGTGTGTCAAGATCTTTCTGCTTATGATGTTGGTGTGATCACGTCCAGCGTATTCTAATCAATTGTTGTAGTTGGTATCCCTCAGAGATTCATCCGGAGCGATATGCTTATGAAAGATTCTTTCGAAGAATTGCCATCATGTCAGGTATGGAAGGATTAATACCTCCGATGGGCGATGAAGAGTCTATAAATTCCGAAGAGAACGACGATCCTGATAGATAATCGGCCAGCAATGAGTGACTGCGGCCCTGGTGATGGAGTCGATTGGTGTCTACCATGTAGAGCTGGGAGTGAAGTAGCGCAAAAGCCAAAATCATTGGTGCAATAATTAAGCAGCAGGGAACAACTATACGATGAATCTTATTGTCAC
>NC_009180.1:628915-658797 GCF_000149385.1 Cryptococcus deneoformans B-3501A
CCTGCAGTGCCTTCGGAACGAAAACAGCTATGAGGCTTCGCTGGAATGCCTCACGATCTTTGGCACTTGAGCTAGAACCCCTGCTATCTTTGGCATCCCCAGTACTCTTTGTCCGTCTTGAGCGGATTTTGCCATCACCATCAGATTCCCGAGGCCTCTTCCTTCCTGCCATGGAAGACGCTCTGGAGGAACCTGATACAGGAGAATCGTTGGTGACCATGACGCCGGCGAACTTTTTTGACTTCTGTCTCGATTTTGGAACTGGATTGGATGGCTGGGGAAGCTTTACGACTTTTGTCATAAGCAGGGAGGCGGATGTGATGGATGAGAGGGGCATGCCTGTCGAGGCGTTTTAGTGTCTCTCGAAGTTGACAGTTCGGTGGTTTAGCCAGACCGAGATGTCTACCCAATACGAGAGACAACCACGGAAGATGGTTGGATTCAGTATTGGCGAAACCGATATGTAGGTACAAGTACAGGTATAGTTCCTCAAAAGTTGTGAATTGGTCGCCGCCGCTTAAATAAAATGGCTGTTGCTGTCGGCGACGGCGGCGGCGGTATGGTGAAAAAAATCATTACATTATTAATTTACCACGTCACTGATCTATTAGTGAAAAAGAAAAATCTTACTAATCTTTCCGTAATTAAGTTAATCTTCTAATAGTAAAAAAAGCATGACCCTACTAATGATAAATATTTTATTAAATATGGTCCGCTTGTATACCGTCGAACGCCGATCAACAAACGAATACGTCACTACGTAGTCCTACTACGTCTGCTCACTCGCTACTCCGTGCTAGTACTCTAGGTATCACACAGCTCCCCTATCTTCGCTCTACCTTTATTCAACAATCACATTCTTAATCTTGTGAGTATCACTTTAGCTTGGTATTGTAGGCAGGTAAAATGCTCACCCCGCCAAACCTTCATTATCCGCCAAAAAGTCAATTTACCATACTCGGTCTTGGTTTTACCGACTATGTATCGATCTATCCCCCTTTTCCGTTCGACCTTCCCTCATTATATTAGACACTCCATGGCCATTTCATATCGACCAAAGCCCGTCAAATTGCTTCACAAAACATTTTCTATGAGAAGATTTGCAGATGGTCCGCCAGAACCCCTGGCGCTGACCAAGGATGAGATTACGGATATGTTACTGAGAGTGCTCAACCAGTTCAAACAAATTGACAGTAGCAAGGTATGAATTTCCTAACATGGTTCGCTTCATAATCTAATGTTATCTTGCTAATCCCCCTCTCAGCTTATTGGCAATGCGTCTTTCACCACCGATCTGGGCTTTGATTCTCTTGATCACTCCGAACTTATTATGTCTGTTGAAGAGACTTTCGATATCGACGTTGCCGACAATGACATTTGCGAGCTTGACAGCATGGATAAAAGTGGGTCGCATATGCTCCAGAGCCCTGGGCACAAGTTGATGCTAGCTTTTAGCTGTTGATTACGTTGCAAAAGTAAGCTCAAACGTTTCGTCACAGACATGTCGCTGACTCCGCTAAACCTACTAATGTTTCGTATGGACCGACCAAAGACTTTGGAGGGTGGGTTTGCAGCAAATCGATTCTTGATCTGACGTTAGATATAGCGCAACGTCTTGTCGAAAAAATCAAACAATCGTAACGTTCATGGGTAATGTATTATCTGCATGGATCATCTACCCAGGTGGAGATTATGACAGTAATGCTAATAATCAGCGAGAAGAGGGAATTAGGGGAGTTTGGAGGAGAACGTCTGGTAAAGATGGTATACTTGACGCTAAATAGATACCGGGAGATCCGGAAAATAGAACTTGCGGATGAAAATAGTACTAAAACGGTAGGACTAATATATTTAAATAGATGTTTTCAGATTTTGAAGTATAACGAGGAAAAGAGGATAGCAAAAAAGAAACATAAATAATTGCTCATGATTCATGACAGACCTAAAGCTTTACTCTCTTCGCCAACATGGCGCGAGGTTCATGGTGACGCAGCAGAGGAGTCGAAAGAAGCCTCTAATTGCTCCAGAACAGGGGGTACATTGGTCTCCGAGAGGAGCGCCTCTGGTCGCTACGGGAGGAAAATCCATGCACTTGATAATCTCAAATAATGGGGAAAGGGAGAACACGGAAGAGGAGCTGAAGAGATGGAAGAAGGAAAAAATTGATGGAATGGTTGGAAGAGAGTAATTACAGAGAAAAAGTGTCCTCTTGTTGCAGAGGTATCATTGGGAGGGAAAACAGCGAGAAGTTGGAGCTTAGCCAGTTGGAGTGATGAGTTGACTACAGATTATTTAGTACGCTAAAACTCTTATAAGTTTGCCATATCCCATAAAAAAGCATAAATAGTACAATTGAAATTAAGATGGAATTAAGAAGTAACACCAGCGTAATAAGGTACACACAACTCGTCCGTCTGTCGTCGTATTACTACTAATAAGTCGTACGTGATCGGGCTTCCGTTTTTATCACCATTGGTCCGCTATTCCAATTTATTACCATAATAGTGGATAGACCAGGAGCTTATGCTTGGCCTCCTTCGTTTTCCCAATCATTGAATAACACTTTCCCAACCATTGAATAGCGCCCCATGAACGATGGAAATCATTACCGACCTGCAATCTCCCCAAATCCCTCCGCAGATACTCAACCGTCGGATTGGGCATACATTGCCGAAGGAGGCGCCCATATTGTTTTCTCATATCAGGGTCGATCTAAAACGTATGCTACAAGAGCACTGCGTGTCCGAAAACCTTCGGCAACCACAGAGCCGTTAGCTCAAGCAGAAGAAAATGACTTGTTTGGCCAATGGCGACGGAACATACTGCCTAAATTGCTTCCCCGGCAATTGTTGACTACGTCTAGGGAAGTGATCTTGGAGGATAGGTGGTACAAGGAGTTGCTTGCTATGGTTGATGTTGTTAGGCCAGACCAAAGGAAATCGGGCATAGACTTCGCAGCGAAAGGGGATCGGAGAGGGGTGCTCTTGGAGGATTTGACGTCTAGTGAAGATGACGGAGCTATTGCAGTAGCCATCGAGATTAAAGTGCGTTATCCGTCTCCTGGCGACTTCCTCATGCTGATATTCTCCCTGGGAAGCCGAAATGGGGGTTTCTGCCATGTACTGAGCATTTACATCCGCCAGAGTCAGTTTCTATCAAATCTCATGTTTCTCGGTTTCGCCTACACCAACATTTTCGAGGTTGCTCAGATGACCCTCCTTATGACCCTCTCGATTTATTTTCAGGGGACAAAATGAGGATGCGCACCGCGCTCGATGGTCTCTGGACAATGTGGGAAATTTCACGTGGGAAAGTCAATAATTGGAAGGTGTTCGTCGGCGGCAAAGAAATCAGCCCTGATGATGTAGGTCCTCACACTAGGTCTGGTCATTGATCTGACTCATTATCTAGTTACAAAACGGTTTACTGCCTATAGGAGGAGACGATTTTGTCACTAAAATAACCCAGCTAACACTTGACACTCTGCAAACATCATTTGCTCTCCCGCTACTCAAAAATCTTCAGCAAAATTTGGATCCGATTGACATCTCCTCCCTTGCTGCCCTGTTCCAGGCGGAATATCCCAACTCTCCTCCATTCGACCCCGATCTGATCCCTGACGTCTCTGCTGTAGAGCTAAACGGCTTCGTGGACATCTACATCTCCGATCCTCAGGCTGGTCAAAGAATGGATAGCTGGAGCTTGCGTGAGAGAATCATCGCTTATGCCCTCTCAGCCATTTTCAAAGATTGTTCGTTATTTATCAGGGGTTTCTTAAAGCATGCCGAGGACGGGGTTTGGCGGTTGGTATCAGGAAGCGACTCGGTAAAAGTCATTGATCTTGATCTGAAGCCCATCAAGAACATCCAAAAATGGGCGGAAACGGATGAAAAGGTGTGGAAGTACTGGCTAGAAACCAAAGGGGCCAGGTGAAGGATATGTAAACATCAGGATTATGTCTAGCGCATGATTCATACCACCAATACTCAAGGGTACGTATCGTGTAGGGTACTACTACCAGCAGAAAAACAAGGAAAGAGAATAATGCAGTACTTGTAAGTAGTATGCTGCGATTGTACAAGTACAAGTAGTATTGACTGCTAAATGATTTTTACAGTTATATTATGACCTATGTACAAGCGCTGCTGTCGTTGGTACTAGTTGCGCATCATAGGCGGTCTCTACAAGTACTGTGCAAGTATAGCGCGACCCCACGAAGGATAGTCAGCACCACGACGTATCACTAGCACTACTAGATTTAACCACCCGAGCCTTTTGGTGGAGGCCCTCCGTCACATTACATATAACAGGATAACTTGTACTGGCAGCGCAGGAGAGTAGAAACGGGAGGAAGAGCAAGGAGATCGCGGAAGAAAAGGAATAGATAAGTTAAAGATATGAGGGGCGATGGAAGCAGTGACAAATAAATGGGGGGGGAACAAAGGGGGCTGCAGGAAAAGGATGGGGGCAGGGGTATGTAATGATAGTCGCCGATGTGGGAGCAAAGGAGGAGGAGGCAGTAGCAACATCAGGAACTAATAAATACGGACGATCGAGCTATAATAATGACAAACAAGCAACAATGTTCGTTTGTGTAGTCAACGAAGATGGCGAGTCTTCCTGCGTGCCTTGTGCTGCAGCTGGCGGCTGTAAGATCACTGCTGCTGTTGCTGCTGATTGCTGATAACTACGTACGTACGGCACTGCTGCGGCAGGCAAGTAACTATATTAATTACAAGAAATTAATATTCTTTGTACAACTGATTTATGAAGTATTTATTAATCATGCACGCGCCTGAACGCGTTTTCCCTGAAGAAGGCATGTTCTTCACCCCTGAACGCGTCCGTCCATCCGTTTTTAACCTTTCTATCACTCTTCCCGTTCTTTCCATCTGCTCCCCATCCTCCCATAGATATTCATATCCTGCTTCCATCATTTGGCCGCTGATCCACTCATCCTACAGTGGTATTCACTGTCCCGTCCGTCCTGTCGCTTGTTGGGATCTCTTCGACCCCTCGCTCCTTGGTCTAGTCTTTTCTGAAGTACCTCCCAAGTTCCCCGCTCGGTTTTGATCCCCGATCCGATAACATACATTATGGTAAGTATCTATTTCTAAAGCTTTGTCATGGTCTGACATCTTTCTAGAACAAAATTGTGTCATTTTCTGACGAGGCCTGTGCTGGAGAGGCTAGCCTTGTGTCAACTCCCGCTTCGTCTTCAGTACCCACCGATTCAAGCTCAACCAGACAAGCTATGCCATTGGGTGCCGCTAGAACCCTTTGTGAGTTACAACACTATGATAAGGCTTTGAACAAACTCATCGAGTCTTTACCCCAGCCCTCAATAGACGCGCCGTCATCTTTTCACCTCGTAACGACACCAAGTACTTTCATTCCGATGATTCCATTTTGCCATCTGCTTCTGCTGGTCAACCTCTTGACTTGAAATTACACCCTACTTCGGATCCTGTCACACCACACAACAGCTCCCGTAGAAGTCGGACCGTGAGGGGGACGCCCTCCCTTGTAAAAAGCATACTAAAATCGCGTGCCCAACAAATTCGAATCGCCGCCTCGGTTGAGGAAGGTACTCTGAGCAATCGCGAACCTGCGCGTTTGCTCATCAGTGGCAAAAGGCCAGCACTCGCTGCAAGGGACTCATTCGAGCTTGTCGCGATGGTTGGAGGAGAAGACCCTCGCGTTGTCAAAGATACAGTGCGGATGTCAAGCGGCGCCCCCAGTTCCGACGAGAGTGCACCGTCATCTACTGCTGGGGGATCAGACGGGATCGAGATAGCAGAAGGATCAGAAGACGAAGAGGAGGAGGCGGAGATAGAGCAAGATGGTACTCTGGCGACGGGTTCACTTATCGATATCATCCTCAACGGTGCTGAAGATCTTTTGACTCTTGAAGAAGCGTATAACATCCTTACTCTTCGGCTTCGCCATCGGATGCCTACAGATAGTGAAGGAACTATAACTCCAGAAATAGAGGAGGACATACGCAGTGCTGCAGGTCCTATTCATGATGAGGCTCCTGCCATGGTACGAGCTATCCAACGAGATATCTGTCGACTCTTAGGCAAACCACCCACGTCGGAACCAGCGATGGAACGCCTCGAGTCGTCACCATTTCGAGAGATTACGCCTTTGGTAATAGATCGTAAAGATCGCTTTACCCCATCCCCCAGTCCACCGCCTGCCGGCGACGGGGTTTCACCATCCAAAGCCGAAAGACAAGGTTATACCGCGGCTGAGATTCGATACCGCCGTGAAGCATCCGGAGTCGGTGCTGCTGTGCTTCGATTCCTTGCTTTTATCTTTCACAATCCTCAACTTTATTGTTGTTTTTCCGAGGCCGATTTACAACTCCTGCTCGACCAAGTCCTGGGAATCACTCGAGTTCCTCGCCTCCCCACTCCTAATCCCAAGAGGACATATTTCCTTTGCGTCATTTTGCTTACACAGCTAAAGCTCCCCTTATCTTGTGTCTCGCCACTCAAGGACAAGATTGTCAGAGCTGCGGTCAAAGCCGTGATGGAGGACTTTAGGTTACGAAACAGTGGTACTGCATCAGATAAACCTGGACCCAATGGTTTCAAAAAAGAAGGGCTCAGTGCGGTCGCTAATCTTCTCAACACTTATCCGACCCTCTTTTTTCCATACTATGCTGAACTACTCCCTCCATGTCTTTCGGCATACAACAACAGCAGCGTGCAAATACGTTTCCGTGCCGGTGCCGCCGTGGCTGCGTTCGCTAAAGCGAAGATGATCTTCATGGCTCACGTGCAATCCGGTCCTCAAGAAACATGGCAGGCGGTGAAAACTGTCATTCAAAAATCAGAGTTTTTTGTTGTCTCTCACTTGAAGGGTGCCTACATTTTGCCTACGACCTCCTCCCCAGTCTACCGCAAAGATGGAGGAAAGCAAACAGCGTGGGCGGTCCTAGAGTCAAGGTTCAAGGCGACGGTGGGAGAGAATAAAGAGGTCCATGTAGCCTGCGCCAGTTGGGCGGCAATTGTGACGCTTATAGGCTCGGCTTACATGCTATCAGGCCTAAGCTTTAAGAGGATTGATTACATTATGGAAGTGAGTCGATTGTGTTTAAGTTGAAGAACATTGACTAAGACATGTTACAGGGATCTCTGAAAGCCACCACTAATGCTATAAGGCCTATCCTTGCTCGAGCAGCCTGGAATCACGCCATCCACGCATACTTGTCTTATGGCTCTACCACCTGCTATCTTGAAGATGGCCGAATCATCAAATCGTATAAACCCTTTATGGCTAGCCGAGAGCAAGAAAAATCATTTGAAAATGCGGTCGAGATGCCCATTTGGCTTGCATTAAAAGAGGCGCTTGCTGAGAGCAATTTTACCACCGGCCGTAATGGTCCTGTAGGAAGACGACCAGCGCATTACGTCTGGAAGCGCAATGAAAAGTCCAAAAAGCTGCAGTGGCTCACCACGACTGCTATGACCACCACCGCCGTCATGTACGCTTACATTGGAGTGGCTTTCCACAGTCAAGATCTCCCTGGGGGAGACATGACAGCATTGTCAGGCCTACCATCATCTGACATCTCCGATGAACCCATCACCCTGACGCTTGATCAAAAGCGGCGTTCCCGACTGGATCAGACTTGGGACAAGATCGTCTACCCTATCCTTCATTCCTTTTTCAGTATTCGAGGTATTGACGCTCTCCTCACCTACTCCTGGGACATTCTGGACGCTCTTACAACGTCATCCGAAAAACAAACCTTGTGGGACTTTGATAAGCTAGTTACCACCGGCTATCACTCCATTGACGTTTTTGATGTTGAAAAGGAGAGTGAGCTGCCTTCGCTTCTGGACCATTTCCAGGCTGTGAGTTTAACGCCGGCGGATATCCCATCGTTTGGCAAGTCTTGGGTTGCATTCAGGTTGGGCAAGTGGGGACATCTGTTCATGGAGGCACTCAGTAGTGTTCACGGGTTGAACCACCCTGACAGTACTCAGTGGGTGAAGGACAATTCTGGTGCTCCCCTTATCCCTGTTTCCCTCTCAAAAGTATGGTGCAACCTTTTACATGCTTTAGCATCGTTCAGCAATTCGGTTGGCGAGGAACATTCGGTCTATTTACTTGGTATCATGACTGTTACGGAAGTTCTGATCCAAGTGTGGAGACGACATCCCAAGGAGATTATTCCCATCAGTCAGATCGGTGACGACGGAAAATGCTTCTTCGACGAGGAGCGTGTGAGAATCGGCTTGACATCTCATTTATTCAACTTAAGTACGGAGATACTTGGGGAAGACGCGCTTGGTAACATTAAGTTCCCCAAAGAGAAGAATGCGAGTCTGGCAAGTTACGCGGCTTGTGCTTTTGGCATAGAGGAGGCCAGTAGTACTTGTGCTGGTTTCCTTCTGGGTCAGGTGGTCAGGACCAACTTTGTTGTGCCAAATGACCAAGAGATCAGATCGCTATTTATGAAGTTCGTCAAGGAAGTATTGCATGTCGGATTACAAGGAGACTCTTGGAAAAGATTTCTGGGAAGCATTACGATTGCGGTGCCTTTCCTATTCGAGCTCAACGAAGAGTTGAACATGGATATTTGGAGAATGATTGGTAAGTCCAGCAGTTAAGTATTAGTTATTTGATATTCACCTCGTTCCAAAGCGAGTGAGTGGAGCGAGCGGATCGTGTACGACAAGCAGCCCTCTCCGAACAATTATACTGGCAATATCCTCATCTCACTCCTATCAGACCCCTTCCGAGGGCGTCAGCTGAATTCATACTGGCATCAACAAGCCACCCTGGATGACTTGTCTCAATGGCGAAAACTGTTAGAAACGACAGCACAGAGGTTTAAAGCGAAAAGAGCTGTTATACATTCTGGGCTATTGGAGACTTTAGCGGCCCATCTAACGGATTTCCTTGAGCCAAAAGATAAAACCTTGTGAGTAGACATTGCACTGCGGCAGTTCAAGCTTAACCTCCTTTTTTTTTAGATGTTCACCGACTACACTTTATTGTCTGGGGGCTGCTACGTCTCTTATTTCTTTCCAGCCCGAAATCCATCGCAACCAATATTCTCCTTGGCAGGCTGACGCAAACCACGTCCCGGTTGACTTTCTCACCTTGTTAAACAGCTCATTAACACATGCTTATTCTGCTGCCCAGTTCCCAAATGCCAAGATCCATCATGGCCTCAAAATTTTACTTGAGAGTATAAACGTCGTTTTGGGAAAAGTTCCTGTAGGGTACAGAGAAGATGTGCTGTGTCCCCTGATGGAGGGACTAAGAGTGTGGATGAAGGACGATTCAGGGGTGGTATCACAAGATATGGCGCAATTAGTAAGCATTTCATGGATAGTAAGCGCATTTTGGTTGACTTTTCGCGCAGCTCGATGACCTCAACGCCACAATACTCTCCCTCCAGACAAACTCAGCCTCTAGCAGCTGTGATCTCACAATCAGTCCACAACGTATCCAGCTGATTCTCGACCTGTATTCGTCTCGTGCGATTCGCTCTGCGCTCGTGGGGCAGAATTTGATGACCCTCATCAGTTGTATTCTTGAACGCTCCTACAATTATCCAACACCGGAGGTAATAGGAGCTGTTGAGAAGTTATTTGGATTTCTGATGCTCTTCTTCAATGAGATGAGCCCGGAGAATGCGAAACAATTGTTTAATACTGTTCCGTTGGGACTCGTGACATGGCTGAAGGATACGAATAAATTGGTAGAACAAAGTCCTCTGGAGGAAAAGGTATGTTATCTTTCAATGCTTCCGATATTTACCTCGTTATAAGCGGCTGATTTCATATGCGTAGCTCAATGATCTTTATCGCCTGATCCTCACCCTTTTTGCCGAAATTATTCCCTCTCACATTCCAGCTGACAGCACAACAGTGAACGCACTCAGTCCTATTTATTCCTCTCGCGCATCATATATGCCATTGGCGTTTCTGGAGTTCTGGTCGATTACCTTTCAAGGCATCCATAATCTAGCTTTCGATGACGACACCAAGGCTTTCCTACGTGATATGATGGAAGTGCAGGAAGGAAAGTTTGAGGTTCCGGGATTGAGTTTGGAGACCCAAATGGCTCACGAAAGCTTCTCTTCACCACAACCTCGCCATCTAAGCCAGTCACAACTCAATCAAACTCCTTTGCAAGTTTCGGGGATGGACATGGAATCAGGTCAATCTTACGATGCGGATGAGTCCCAGATTGATTCGTATGCCAAAACTGAGGTTGTGTCTGTTGACGATGGGAAGGCTCAAACGAATTCCGGCCTTGTGAGAGAGCAAGGCATACGACAGCCTGCTGATGGTCCGATAACTGGTTCCGTTGTAACAAGGGAAGACGTGTTTGGTCCGGCGCCCGCAACTGTCAAACGAGTCAAGAGAAGAGTCAAGGCGAAAAACATCGAGGGCAAGGGAAAGACAAAGAAGACAGCGGCAAAAGGAGTCAGACAAAAATCTGGGTCTGCAAAGACGTTCAAGCCATCGGTTCCTGTTCAAACTGAACTTGAATCTCAAACCGGATGCGAGGTAGAGTCGCCTCTGGGTGAAGCCTCGGAAGATGAGTGTATTGTGGTACAGCCTGAATATGAGTACTACATTCGTAAAGGTCTTACACCTCCACCCGATCATCCCGCCTCGGTGTCGTCGCCAACTCAAGGATCCCAGACCGAAGTTGAGACCAAGGATGTTGCCGAAAATGCCGAGCCAAAGACTGGTTCCCCCTCCAGTGAACAACATCAGACTTCAATCAGTCAACGGGCCTCTCTTCTATCGTCTGCTGGTAGATGGCTTGCAAAAGTCCCTTCCCTGTCGTTTTTCAGTCCTTCTAATACATCAAAAAGCCACGTTCCAATGGAAATGCCAGCTGATAATTCGTTGTCGGAACCTGCGTCTGTTGGGAAGAAGCAAGCTGGAAGGAAACCGCGGAAGAGGAAGGCTTCTGGACAGCATCAAAATCCACCCAAAAGAGCCAGATCGAATGTCTCCGTTTCCTCACTTCACTCAGAAGGCAGTCAACGACAAATCCCTGTAGTGGAGATTAATTCTCGATCCAGGTCTTCTTCTTCACCGCAAGCAATGAAGGATGATGTAAGAAAAGTTGCGGTGGAGGTGCCATCAGGTGACAAGGGTAAAAACAATGTCCCGGTACCGACTGAAGGACCGGAAGATGAGGACGAACTCTTACTTAGCCCAGAATCTGCGAAGAAGCAAAGACAAGAAGAAGAAGCCCACCTAAGGCTGGCCATGGGCTCATTAGGGAGTCAGTCGTGGAATGAAAGCATCAGTGGCAGATTTGATGGTGAGTTTCCTGATGATGTATTACGGTTGGCTCATCTCGTTATATGTAGATGCCCCAACCGATCGATCCCCTGATCAGGTTACTCCTTTGCGCCCCAGACGTGCTTCTATCCTAAAAGTGCCTTCCGGTCCCTCTCCTACTAGGCGTACGGCTCAGCAAGTCCACATACTCTCCATGATGGAGGAAGTTGTTCGAACCAAGGAAGCCATCGACACACTCGATTTTGAAGGAACGAAAATGCTGCTGAAGCAATTGAAAGAGATACACGAAGTTGCGGAGGAAAGAATGTTGGCGAGAATGGATGAAATGCGGGGCAAGTAAGCCCCGCTGGCAAGGAGGAAAAATCAATTTGTAAATTTGTTGTGTTCGCGTTGTTAGTATATATATATATCAGTATATAATTTAGATGTCCGAGGCACGTTCTTAATGAATCATCATGATGCATGTTAGATATCTAGCCTCTTCTTTCTATCATATATAACATTTCACTGTTATCCCGACCCTTTCCATTATAATTATGCTCGACTAATTGGTTGGCACTGCGGACTGAACAGACTTTATTGCCTGTCGCCTTTTTTGCCTCGCTTTGAGAATGTCTTCGATTATCCCGGCATGGTTTTCGAATATACCTTTGTACATTTGCTTCTGCAAGGGGGCGAGTGAGATGGGGACGATAATTTCGACCTGCCGAGGGGATTCAACATCTGGTCAAATGACAAAAAAGTAATTGTGTGATATGGATGGAACTTACCTTTGGCGGTAGATTGAGCACATCGGCCTTGATCCTTCGAAGGATGTATGGTTTAATCATCTGGTGCAGCTTTTGCACTTTGACCTCATTCAAGTCTGAGTATTCCTGCTCCATAGATTCCAAGTCTTTGAAATTATCTTGATCCAAGAAATTGAGCAGGTTGAATAGTTCACGGATATTGTTGTTCAGCGGCGTGCCCGTGAGAAGTATTCGGTGCACAGAGTTGAGAGTTTTGAGGTTGTTGAATATTTTACTATTATCAGATTTGACTGATAAACATTTAGCGTGGTGAGGCAGAAATGCAGAAAAGAACGGTTATTGTCTTACGTCGCTGCCCCTCATCCACACATAGCACCTCCCATCGAGGGATGGCAGAGAAAACACGAAATTCTGAAGAAGTTATCATATCATATGTTGTCAAGACGATGTGGCTGATCCGGGTGCTTGCCAGTCAGCAGCTTTTTCTTTCTTTTTTTGGAAGAGTGTGATCGACAGACTCACGCTTTGAGGCCCACTGGTTTACCTTGCGTCCCTTTATGAAATAATTCATACTTTGAAATAATCTCGCGTGCTAATGATGGCCATCAGCAAGGATTAAACTCTTAGTTTTCATTGAAAGGAGGGAAACACTTACAAGCCGCTTCACCATAGAAGGGAACCTAGAGCGCGATTTATCAGCCATAGAACAGGTGGAGTGTGTCACAGTAACGCAAAGAAAAAAAAACAAAAAAAAACTCACAACTCGTAAGTGCGGACTCCACTTTTCAAACTCTCTGACCCAATTGGTGATTGTTCTAGCGATAGCAACCATATTTGTCAGTATATGACGCTACCCGCCTCAGATTCCACGTTTTTGTCTTGCCACACGTACGAATTCGGCACGACTACTAGACAGGGATAGATCTCATGTTCGGCAGAGCCCAGATAACCCAAGACAGAGGCGATCTGCACACTGCAAGTATAAACAAGCAAGCAAACAACCCATCAGCACGGGCGCCACCATCTTGTGCAAACACCACCTACGTCTTGCCCAAACCCATATCATCTGCCAGAATACAGCTCTCTCTTTTGAAATATTTGTACAACAACCACTGGAACCCTTCCATCTGGAAGGGCATCAAATTGCCCCCGGCGATGCAATCCGGCTGTTCTTGCGGGGGCACAAAGCCCCTTGCGGGATCATTATCCCTGGCGCGAATTTGGGCTGGGGTCAGGACGGGGATGGTAATGTGCCGGGCTGCAAGGTATTTGGAAAGACCGTGCTTATAAGCAGTGTAAAGCGGTGATGACGAAGGTGGAGGTGTATCCCAGCATGCTTTTTCGGTCTGCGGGTGAGCTTTGCTTGTTCGTTCGCCAAAAGTTACACCGGGCTGTCTTACCTTGATCGTACTGCAAATCTTGCCATTTGAACAGGCCCCATCCTACCAATCCTGCGACTTCCTCTACATCTGTCTCGAGCAGCCTTCTTCCCGTAAGTATTTCCCATTCCTCAATTTCGATGAGCTCGTCATCAGGTAATGGAAGGCCGTCCGGGATGTTGAGATCTGCCTGAAGCTGTTCAAAAAGCGTCTTGACAGCTACTGCTTGTGCATTGGGACTGGAATCGGGTGGAAATGGGGCGGTGCCGTCATATGGAGAAGGAGACAGAGAGACGATACGTCGCTGATTCCGCCTGTCATTTCCTGATTGAGACTTTTTGCTCTTCCCCTTGATTTGGGCAGCGGTAGGTCGAATCAGCAAGACATCCAAGACTCTGTCAATTGTCTTATTCACCCAACTGTCAGCTTTTTTATAACAGCCTTGTTCGATCATGGCAAACCGCTTACACTCCATAAAATGGGCAAACCACTCTCCGCATCCTCTTCCGCATCTACTATCAGCCCCACCCCTTTTTCATGATGTACATCTTTTCCGTGAGCACGGTTATCAATGTCCGCGATACTAGGCCTGACCACTTCATCACCTCTGGCTTCTAATGTCTCATCTGTTACCAAGTCCAGTAGGGGCCCTTTTTCCAGGAATCGTCGGAGTTTCATAGGGGCGATGCCGGAGAGCCAGGCGTGGGGAACCCATTCGACATGGCGGAACGATCGAGAGGAGTATTTGATGAGATATTCTCTGGGGAGGACGGCCTTGTATAGTGGAGTTTTGGGTGGAGGAGGGGGCAAAGAGTGGAAAGGAGATGTGGCAGGGAGAGGACGCCATGCGATCACCTACATCGGGTTGCATCATAAGAAGAGGGTCTCGCAAGGTGTGACCTGCGAAGCAAAAGGATGACGCACGATATCAATACCCCATGGTGATGCACGACATTGATGGCACGTCCAGGCATCACCGTCGTCCGTTTGAGTCTGATAGTGGTGTGCTATCTCTGCCAGGTCTGGGTTTTCGCCAAGCGATTCAGGAACTTTCACTGTACGTCAAATAGACATTAGACATTAGTGGCCAGTCGTGCGGGGAACAATCCGAGCTACTTGCAGTGTTCATAATGAGCTGCTTGTCTGCATCGCAAACACCTGAAAAGAGGTCGAGTGCTTTTGGGCTGTGGTGAACCGATTTCCTTGTCAGAGACTGCCTCCGCCAAGGGTGGAAGCTGGGGGGCCTTTGATGAATCCATGTCCGTCATGCTGTCTTCTTTGCCAACGTCCACTACCCCGGCGTCATCGTCTTTTCTCCGGCCCACTGTGACTGGATCCACGTTTAGAAGTTCGTCTTTGCAGCAAACAAAACAGGGTACTCCTTCGCTGCATTTCGCGCACAGGAAGTCCGCCTCTTGTTGAATAGGCACAGTCTTCCGGAGAGGAACGTCTGATGCCTGCGTGGTAGGGTCAATGTTTCCAAGCGCAGCCAGGTCTTGCGAGCGGAGTGACTCGAGGACTGCCTTCTTCTGGCTGGCCGACAGACAGCCATAGTGGGAGGCGACGACACACCGTCTGCACTATGGGATTGTGCTTAGTATCTGCGCTCTCTGGAAAAGCTGGGCGGGCTCACGGTGACCCAGCCCTGAAGGATATGGACGAGCTCGCTGTCACTCAGCAGATCGTCGTCTTCCGGGGACGGCCTCTTCGTTCTGGGGCGTTTCTTGGGACGGCTGTGCAGGGATTCGAGGATGAGGGCTGCGGGCGGCCGGCGGCATTTTTCGCAGAACTGGGAGTGGTGAGTGGTGAATCGCGGGTGGAGGCGGGTGGGGGCGGCTCACTGTGCGGTGCTGCGTGTGGGCGGGCGCAGCGGAGGGGGCACGGGCGTAGAGGGCGCGGACGGCGGGGGGGAGGGGCGCGAGCTCGATCACTGGGCGGAGGCGTCTCGCGGGCATCGGGTGGTCGAGTAGCGGAATGATGGCAGTTGTTAGCGTGAAATCCACGCGACGCGACTGCAGCGATTAAATAATAGCCCGGGATTATTCGAGACAATGGAGAAGCAGGGCGCAAGAGACTTTGCTGCCAACGTCTAGTCTCTATCTAGTCTGCACCTTATCCGCCATGTTCCGCCCCTCCCTCGCCCGCACCGATGCGCCCCTCGCC
Source organism: Cryptococcus deneoformans B-3501A (assembly GCF_000149385.1). Lineage (NCBI taxonomy): Eukaryota > Fungi > Basidiomycota > Tremellomycetes > Tremellales > Cryptococcaceae > Cryptococcus > Cryptococcus deneoformans. The sequence continues at coordinate 644,501 of NC_009180.1, forward strand.
CGCGCCCACGCCCGCTCCTTCGTGTCGCGCGCCACGTTTGTCGGCCGCCTCGGCACCGCCCCCGAGAAGAGCACCACCTCCGCCGGCCAGCCGTACTACAAGTACCCCCTCGCAGTCTCAAAGCCCCCCAAGCGCGACGCCGAAGGCAGTAAGTCCCGTCCCCTCCCCCCGCGCCCGTGCTCACCACCCGCAGAGGTCATCCTCGACGAAGGCGGCTGTAAGTCATCGTCTCCTTCCGCTCCGTCTGCTGACCCGTAGCTCCCGCACAGACCCCGTCCGTGCTGACCCTTCCTGGTTCACCATCTTCAACTTCAACGAGCGTGCCGAGGCAAGGATAGAGTCGCTCGTCCCCGGCTCGTTGCTCTATGTCGAAGGTACGCCGATCGCCTCGCTGCAGCTTCCCTGACCCTGCTCGTAGCCAACATCGACACCATCACCAGCCCCTCTGCGGCCGAGGGCTCCCCAGGCACCAAGCAGTATGTCTTCAGGGAGGTCAGCCACAAGGTCCTTTCCAAGCCCAGGCAAGAGTAGTCGTGATGCGGAAGGATTATGATTCTATAAATGGATACAAACGTCTCCTCTCCGTTTTTAGTAGAATGCCAAATCCGTCCCGTGAATACGATGATTATCTCATTACAAAACATCCAACCATTCTATACCCATAAAGACCCTGCCTATGCTCATTTCCGCTCCTCGATGGTTTGAGGATGGTCTTTGAACCTTTTCCATATCTCCCTGTTCATCGCCTCTACGTACTTCTTGCTCGCGCTGATCAATAAACTCTCCATACTCTCATACGTCGTCCCTATCTTGTTTGTGACGTGCCGTTCCCCATCCGCCGTCTCAATCTATCCACCATTTTCAGTCTCTGCCAGCGCGCGGATAAAAAAACAAAGACTCTTGGAAATCGACTCACAGTCCATCCTGCCCTGTCCAACCTAATAACCACATGCCCCTCTCCATCCAGCAGTCCGACCCGGCACATTCCTACTATTCTTTCGCTGATTTTCCGTGATCGATTACTCTCCTCTTGGACACTCTTCAACTCTTCCGCCGTTCTCGGGAATGTCTGCTCCAGAAGTGGTTCAGAATCAGGAGCGGGGAGGATCCCGAAAGAAGATGAAGAGAGGGCGGCGATGATTTCGGAAAGTGGGTTGAGGAGAATAGGGTCGGAAGTCAATGATGCCATCTTTATACCGTGTTATAGTGATGGCAAGGTTAGTAATGATAATGACTCTTGTAAGAATATGCCATATCCAGTGGAATACCTGAAGAAGAAATAAATCATATAGTGCCGACGAGTGCAACAGCCAGTACTATAGAAGAATCTCTACGTTAGTAATTAATCCTTATATTCGTCCTTTGCTCGCTTGTCCCGCTTCATTCGCTCTCAACTTTGCGTCAACTGCGTTTATTCGAGTCTTTCACATTCTCTTCTTAGCTTCTCTAATACAAGACCATTCGTGTGCATCCATGTCTGGCAAGAAACCCGAATTTCCAGAACCCCCTTGCAAGCTCTTTGCCATCACGCAGTATCAATGTTCCCCTGAAAGCGGGCGGGTCACCTGCTGGCCCATCGAAAGGATCTTTCGCCAGCAAGTCTTTTTCCCTCTTTTTTTTCCCATTCTAATGCATTCATCGCATAGCGCCAAAAGGGGCGGAAAAATGCGAATCTCCCATACGTGAGCTAACTGCGTTTTTTTTAGATGCGGGGAAAACAAACCAGTTATCGAAGTGACGAACCGTATCCTCCGAGACCGATCTGGCAGCAACAAGAATGAAATAGTCGTCGACCCCGTCTTCATGTAAGATAATACCGAATTTCCTTTAACCGCTTTGTTGACCGCACCACATTACTGATCGTCCAACTCATATGCCCGCCAATACAGTAAAAATCCACCTAAAGCCAAGAGCTGGGGCGATTTGAGAGGATGAAGCCGCCTGCATCCATATCAGCTGCGCCACGGCAGGTTCCAGCAAGAGATGGGACAAGAATGAACCTTTGTAAGGGGGGGCAGAAAGTGAGCGCCCGTTGGCCGCTGCTGCAGTACCCTCGCTCAGTGCTAGAAAGACTATTGCGCCCCGTTACATTTGCAAGAGGCTTGCGACTCAAACATTGGTCGATGGTTGGCCTCACACTACTACTACTACATACTACAATCGTAGAGCGGTGTATGGGCAAATTCAATGTAACAGAAGATGAGGGTATCTGCATGCAGGGCAATAATATATGAATGTAATGTTACACTAGGCTTTGACAAAATTGAGAGATGAGTCTATCTATCTATTTATGGAATCAAGGTTCGAGTGGTGTGATATCTGACTCTAGAGACGTATCCATCACGCCCCCTTTTAAAATCCTTCTCCTTGCAGATCTGCGTTTTCAGTCGGGGTATCACGCGCCCAACTTGGCAGCCACCAGCTCATAGATCAAGAACATACAGGCAGCGTTCGGTACCACCCTGAACAAATGCGCCGTCAAACCGCCATACAATGCACCCACGCCCTCCTCCATCCAAACGAGCTTCAGCGTCTGCAGCAACCCCTTGTACTTGACGGTGCCATCAGGAAGGGCAGGTTGACGAAGACGTGTTCGGATGACTTCATGGGGATACGTGATAAGAGATGCGACCGCCTTGGCACCGCCCGAGGCGCCCACGATATGAGGGATGTAGGAGAGGAGAGGTTGGGATTCAAGACCTGTCGTGGTGGCGGCGTTTAATCGTTTGAATCGCTACCCAAGACGATACGAGGATGGTTAGCTTCCATACATGGGGGAGACACAGAAAGACAAAAGACACTCACTTCATACAAGACCCACTGGATCACTCCCTCAGAGACACCCAGATAACTGGCCGATAAACCTCTATACAGCCCTCTGATACCTTCCTTTTTTATAATGTCCATCGTCATTGAGAAAGCGGGAGTCAAAGACGACCTGGCAACTGTCCTGGTCGACGCCGCCGATGCTGCTGCTGCAGCGATGGGCGTAGAGGCCTGGCTAGCAAGGGAGGCAGCAGAGGCGGCTATGGGTTTGGGCAAAATCGATCCTGGTTTTGCCGAAACGACGCCCGTCTCCTTTTTTCTCGCCGAAAGCTGCAGTCTAGTTTTCACCACTGGCAGCCCCATCGTTTAGCTCATAGCGACTTTGGCAGATCTCATCCACAGCACTCACCCCAAATAGGATTTGTTCCAGTACTTGTCATGATACCAGCTACGACTGCCGCACCCAAGTGAATAACCGGACTATCCTCTGCTGTTTGTCCTGGTTTCTCAGTGGGCGCATTAGGAAATTGCTTGGCAAGGTAGACTTTGGATGTTGGATAAAAGTAAAAGTTGATTGCTCTAAGTTTTACAACAGCGTCAACTCTTTCGGTAGCACTCAAATTGCAGTCTTCAACCGAAACGTACCGAGCAGGGATAATACCGACCAAGCTAGGTCCTAAGCCCTTGTAAAGAGCTCTCCAACCTTCCTCCACAGCTATCCGCCTGGTTGACAAAACCGTCGTTAGAGTCTCTCCCTACCCAAGTTTTGATACACATGTGACACCCACTTGATTAGATATACGGTATCCACAAATTGCCACATGACACCCCTCACACCTCCACTACTACCACCCTTCTTGGCCACCTCCGCCGCATGTCGTACACCTTCGTCAGATGAATGCCTGAACATGTCTGACTGCAGACGGGTTTTGACCACGTCAAATGGAGAAGTGACAATGGCGCCAGTCATACCGCCCATACTGTATATCACACAACTGTTAGCAACAATCGTTCAAAAGGTGATAACGACACATTCACCTTCCGGCAGCACTATGTTGCCATCCTTGCAGCTTCTTCTCCGTCTTTGCGGATAAATTTAAGGGTGGCGCAGCGGGAGGGGATGGGGAAGAACTTGGGTTTGTGGAGGAGAGAAAGGATTGGGAGAAAGATTGTGTCGACATGGCAGTGTATAGGCGATTTCGGGAGACAGTCCAGGAGGGAGTCTAATAAAAATGGCAAGAAATGCACTACCTACGGAAGATTTCAAGTCTCATAAACGAGACTGTCGAGTTGCGACTTCGTTGTCCGTGGTCGCTCCCGGAACTTTTCATCAAACTCTGGTGGAGGCGGCGGATCTTATTTAACTTGGTATTTACTGCTTATAAATTATTTCTTCGCATCTATTTCAGTCACCTTTCCCTGCGTCCGCCAGTCACCTACTAATAGGCTACCCAATTGCATTTGGCATAATTCTCCGTCCAGAACAGCACCGTAAAATAATGATGACATGCATAGAATAACAACCCAAATTCTCTACCTCTACTCCCTTCAAGGAGACGCAATTTGCCTAATGGCATCTCCTCCGAGGTTATCCGGAAGCGCATACCTCCTGTCCGCATCTGAGAGCAGCTTGCCACCGAACAACACCTGGCCGTTCTTGGCGTGGAATTGCGCAAGACGTTGTTCAACTTCGGGACCTATCCCTGAGTCAGTCATATATTCTTTAATGGCACGTCGAGCTGTTGAACCTACGGAAGTTCTTCATCAAACCTTGGATAGGCCAAGCCGCGGCATCACCCAGAGCACAAATAGTGTGACCTTCCACTTGTTTTGTCAACTCCAAAAGCATGTCAATCTCCCTCTCCTGTGCCCGTCCTTCCACCATTCGGTCCATCATGTTCATCATCCAAGATGTACCTTCTCGGCATGGGGTACATTGTCCACAAGATTCGTGCTTGTAAAACTTTGAGAATCGGGCAATGGCGGCAATCATGTCGGTGCTGTTGTCCATAACAATGACTGCACCTGTACCAAGGGAAGTACCGTTATCTTTGAGAGAGTCATAGTCCATCCTAGAGATGAAAAGTCAACTGAAGTCCCCTGGAAGTATCAGGCAATCGGTCACTCACAGGCATTTTTCAGAGGTTTCCCTGTTGACTACAGGCACTGAACTACCGCCAGGAACTATACCCTTCAAGTTTTGCCATCCACCACGAACACCGCCACAGTGCTTCTCCAAAAGTTCCTGTAAGGGGATAGACATTTCTTCTTCAACAACACATGGGTTGTTCACGTGGCCGGAGACACAAAACACCTTGGTGCCACTGTTCCTCTCCCTGCCAAAGCTCGCAAACCAAGAACCGCCTCGTCGAGCAATGGTAGGGGCAACCGCAACAGTCTCCACGTTGGCGACAGTGGTAGGGCAACCGAACAATCCAACGTCGGCAGGGAAAGGAGGCTTCAGTCTAGGCTTGCCCTGCTTGCCTTCAATGGACTCGATCAATGCAGTTTCTTCACCACAGATATAGGCACCGGCACCTCGATGAAGGTAAACGTCGAAATCATATCCGGAACCACAAGCGTTCTTGCCAATCAACCCAGCCTTGTAGGCCTCGTCAATGGCTTGCTGAACATGAGAAGCTTCTTGGTAAAATTCTCCTCGGATGTAGATATACGCTTTGACGACGTCAGCTCCATGAACTGCACCGTTACATGCCAACTAACTCACCGGCATTCGCGTTCATGGCCCGACCAGCAACCAAACAGCCTTCGACAAGTTTGTGGGGGTCGCCTCGCATGATTTCTCGATCTTTACACGTTCCAGGTTCACCTTCGTCGGCATTTACCACAAGGTAGCGTGGTCTGTTTACAAGTGAGTGTCATCCTCCACCTTGTACTATGACAAAATACTAACCTGGGGTCTTTTTCCCATCCGGGCTTGTTCACTAGAGACAATCAGTGAATCAGTAAAAGGGTTGGATCACAAAGACCATACTCACTGAAACTCCATTTCAACCCGCTAGGGAAACCTGCACCCCCCCGTCCTCTCAAGCCGGAGTCCTTGACGGTCTGAATGAGCCACGCGTCTCCTTTGAGAATTATATCTTTTGTCTTGTGCCAGTCCCCCCTAGCGAGAGCGCCTTTTATGCCATGATCGTGCTTGCAAAAGAGATTGGTGAAGATACGATCTTGATCCTTAAGTCCGCCATAATGCCTGACTGGGGCGTCTGATACGGTTGCGAGGGATCTACGAGCTGCTGCGATTGATCGTGGGGAAGAGCGGAGGAGAGGAGTGCGGGACAGCATGTTGATGAGAATGATGGTGGAGAAGAGAAGAGGAACGGAGATTGAATGAATGCGTGAAATGTCACTGGCGGAGAGTGCGAGGAGCGTCAACTGCTGCCTCTCATTGGCCCGTCTCGGAATTTTCACGTTGTGGCGGATTCATACATGGATCGGGACACCCGACTGGCGACTGTCTTCTTTCCATCGGCAGCATTCATCATCATTCGTTGTATCGACTATCAGATGCACGTAACACTACCAACACCTCAAAATGGACAATAACTTTATACACAGTTCTCCATTTGCACCATCCACAGATGGAGGATCCTCGCGTACTAGCTCATCCTCGCCTTCCCTTCACATCAACAATAATGGTCTTGGCCCGCTCTCCTCCTCCGAAGACACACCAAAGCCTGCATCAGTGAATCCACCTACTTATTTGTGCCCGATACCTCACTCAACATACGCAATTTCCAAGTGGCACATTCTCCTCACAATTCCCCTCTTCCAAATACAGTTCTGCCTTTGGGACAATTTTTCTGTTCGCATCCCACCATGGCCTCCGTCACTTAGAGGGTCAAACGACGAACGACCCATCTCTTGGCCCCCCACTCTTTTCTCTAACTTGGAGCACGCTCACCTGCGAATGACCCAAATGGAATTTTTTCAACAACTAAGGTCTTTTATGGAATCTCTTCTCCAAGTGGCACCTCCAGAAAAACGTTGTATACTGCGGAAAACGACACAATGCCCCATGACATTGCAGGAAATGACAGTAAAACATAAATCAGTCATGAGAGAGGTAAGTCATTCTCTTTTTCACTTACAGAGCATAAGGACACTCATAGAAGATAGGAAGATATCTCTGCTAATCACAAAGTTCTACAAAGCTGGCTAGAGGAAGTATCTGCGAGACAAGCTTTGGACAGAAAAGGCTTGCCGCCTTCCAAAACTTTTCTACATATACATCTCCTTTGGAGTAATGAAACTAATTTGGAATATCTGGATCAAATACGACACCATAATTTGTCCCAAGATAGAGGTCAAGTTATTAGGAATCCCATTATCCCTCACTTTGTTGAGAACAAACTAGGGAATCGCGATCCCAAACGCGTGAGTTAGCTCCTGATATACAATTCATTGGCGAGTGCGCATATATGACTAACGATTGTTGAACAGCTTCGAAGGAAGATATCCAAGCTTGCTAGTCATGTAGGTCTTAACAAGCTGGGTCTAAAAATCAACTTGGTGGCGGATCAGATGGCACAGAAATAAGTAAAGAGGACACTGGTTAGTGCCAGTGCAGCACAGCTTGTATATAATTTGTATTGAAGTGCGATGTAACGCAACCTTCTGTATTTTCGGGCGCTTGTTGCCTGGGGGACAAGAGGATGAGCCAACAAAGGTATTGATCCGATATTTGAGGTACGAGATCATAGGCATATGAACCTTTCATCAGCTAGTCGACACACATGTAGCATGCGAAAAAAACCGATAAGCTTTCGATCGAGGGATAGACATGTGCAACTTTGATCAGCACTGTTATACACATTCACATTCACATTCAGTGGCCAGTTGGCCAGTAGCAGAAGTGCGTATGGCCATCGACCCAGTCACCCTTCGGTTATATAATAGAACTGTTATGTCTGTTTTGGAGAAAAGAAGAGAACGAGTCGGGCACATCAGCATCATGCAATCCAGGCGCTCTGGCATTAACTCCCTCTCGTCTTTGAATGCTTCATTCTCATGTTTACAATCTAGATTAGGAGGCGTACCAACTCATCTGACGTCAAAGATATTTCTTCTGTGACGTACATTAATCCCCCGACAAGATGTGAGATTTATTCTGGAAAGCAGTTGGCAGTGACGAATGATGATTTTCATGTCATCATCTAATTTCGACGCATGGTAAGCAACAGGCATCAATCACCGGAAAGATATAGCTGCGTACCATCGATAGTTGTACCCGAGAGATCCAAGTGTCGCAGTTTGGGGTAAGAAGCGATTATAAGAGTAAACTGCTTATGGTCCAACAAATAAGCGCCTGGAATCTCTAAAGTCTCTAACTGGCTTGGATTGACCGTATTACAAGCTAGATCCGCCATCTGTGGCGTTCGAAACGGACATGGCACTTCAAGTACAAGATGCTGTGTGACATGACGTCAATATGATGTCCTCATGTTAAACACAACTAGCCATTCACCTTGAGAGGTCCTTTTCTTGTGTCGAAAAAATGCTCAAACACCATTTCTCCCCATTGCCTCATACTGATATCAGCCACCGAATCATTCGTCCCCTTAATATCAGTCTGCCATCGAAACTGTTCTAACAGTTTTGACTGACGAAGATGGTTCGCAAGATCGTCATAAGCAGCCATGTGTGTTGCTCTTGAAGAGGGAATATCGGGATACACGTTGCCTAGATGAAGAGATCTGAGAGTGGATTCGTGGCCTGCTATCAGACTAATGACAGTGCTGATTGGTACTGGGGGTCCCCGAGGACCCAGCACAATCTTTTCCAACTTTAGAAAAGAAGTATCAATCTTCGTCCCAGACGGTACTAAAAGTCCAGGCAGATACAGATGTGTCAATCTAGGAAAACATCTACTGAATTCACTCCATTGTATAATGCCAGTTGTCAAAGTGTTACGAGGCTGTGGGTATCCCATCCCAGTAAAGCGGATTGTATTTCGATTAGCCGATGACGAAGATCGATTGAGGATATCGCCTGGAAGGCAGAGGTGCGAGATGAGGGGGTAAGGCGACGAAGAAAAGGTATCATCAGTATTCTAATTATCAGTCATCAGTCATCAGTCATCAGACTTTGTTTGTCGTATGATTCAGAGTGAATACAGATAAAGACACACGTACGTCAAAGGTGACGTTGTCAATCTTAAAACTCTCTAACTGCCCACCAAAAGTTCCAAGCAGATCCTTCACTCCTCTTTCCACTATTTTTGTCCCTTTCAAATTTATTTTTCTCAAGCCTGCGCACCTATTGAGAATGGTCTTTACAGTTTTTTCCGCGACAGAGGTACAACCCTTGAGGTTGATTGCTTCAAGATTTGGAAGGTGGTAGATGAGCCCAGCTATGCCGACATCGGAAGAGGTGGGCGAATGGGTCAATATGAGAGTATTCAACAACGATGAAATATGCGTAGGAGGAATAAGGGGTTTGAGACGAGTGGCTTGAGCAACAGCAGGAAGCAAATCTCCTGGAAGGAACAGAACGCCAGGTATGACGAAAAGCTATGTAATATATGAGAGGGCCGAAACATATAAGAACTGAAGAAGCTTACTTCTTGTATGACCGGAATAGACAATGCACCTCCCCATTTCTTGAATATATTGTCCCTAACCGTTTCTTGAAGACGTGAAGGGACTCTTTCCCACCATTCTTTCCACCATCGTTCCCAATCTTCCCTTACGATTTCATCAGGTCCGCTATATTTCGTCATTCGATCCGCATGTTTAGCAAGTCTCCAAAAGGAAGGGAATCCCTTCACAACAGCATCACTAGCACATCTTGTCAGAGTAGGAAACGTGCGGAAACGGGGCGGTCGAACGGAGATGGACGAGGTAGAGAGAGAAGAGTCGCTCAGGAGGGTAGACCAGTCGTCCTTGTGTGTCCAGACAGATGAGGTGTGTATGCGACGGCGCTTAGAGGCGGTAGTTATGGAGGCAGTGGCAGAACGTTTAGAGGGCATAGAGGTGATAAAATATAATATAGTCACTGCTTAAGCTACGAGAGATGTGGTGTAGTTCGTTATTTGTAACTGCAAGAAGGGATTGTATTCCCGTGGGACACCTTTATCGGTAGGGTGGAGGCCAGTAAACAGCTCCCGTACGTAATTATAAATCTTCCCTGCCGTCATTCCCACTCGCCGACGGAGTGACCGACTCTTCGTTGTTTCCCTCCACCAGGAGGCAGGCAAGACCCAGATTTTTGACATCAACCCCCCAGATTAGCTGCCTCATGGAAAAGGTGGGGTGGTGGCAGGCTGGTCACGTGACACACGTGGCTTCCACGTGGCAAATGGCTGTAATCACGTGGCAATGAGATGATTCCACGTGGCTTGCCACTGAAAAGAACCAGAGGGATCAGGAGATGGCATAATAGAGATTGCTCAATTGCTTGTTGTATGCTTGTTGTATGCCTGTCACGCCTACTGCATGCATCTTTCCCTTTGACAGTTCGGCTTGAGCTGAGGAGGAGTACCATGCATGACTATATGTGCTATAAATAGGTAAATATGATGGCCAAAACACCGCACTATGTTCACTCCTTCCTCATCGCTGCCCCTTTCTTAGTATACTTCCTCCTCTGTTTCCCCTCCTCAGTCTCCATCCTTCTGCTCTCCCCATCATCATTAAACCCGGAAGCACTGGGGCTTCCCTTTCCTTCCCCTTGGTCATCACCTTCATCTTGACCAGTTCCTCCCTCCTTATGCGGTACATGGCAGGCATTGGTGTACCAACATGAGCGTACTCGTAATGGTACCTCATGCTGTATTTCCAGTATACCTGCTCACATCCAAGCTCTTTCCAGCGCACAGGCGCATTGCTGCAGTCTTTTGATTCCAAGGCACTCAGCTGTTGAAACAGCTGGAATCTTGGACAATCGGAAGACGTTTGAGGAGTTTTCCCGCTCTTGGAGGCCTTTAGGAGGAGGGTACAGCCTTCTCAACCACAAAATCCACAAGGATAGTGTTTTCCCACTTAATATTCAAGAATGCCTTCGAAACTGAACCAAATAAAAACCGTGGAGCTCCGGAAACGACGAGGATCCGCACGCCTAATGAAACAAGGCTTGCAACTACAAAAATTTCGGCGCTCCGCGCCTGCCTGCCCCAGATTTCAAGTGGTGGGACCAGACTTGGGTGAGGGGTCAGACAGGGAGGGGGTGGGGGGGTGGTAGGGGGGGGTTGATGTCACTCACTCAACAATTGCCTGCCTCTTGCCCTCCACACTCCTCGGACTCTCCTCCACAGATATCTGTGGAGGGCATATCCCAAGAAGTCGAAACGGGATCTACGAAACGCGCTGCTTGTCGATAGGAACAATGGAAACAGCTGTCACCATGATCTTCCACATTACATACTACAGGACGAAGCTTCTTACACGCACAGTTACGGTATTAAGTTGACTTCCCGCAACTAACGGTCAATCATTCCTCTCGTCACTCATTCACGAAGTTGCGCCGGTATTCCAAATCAGTGCATAGCAGCGAGATTATAGCAGCGCATCTATTTCAAATGGGAGATCACTCGGTGATAAAACCTCGGGCGCATAAACAAAACATGAAAGATGAACATCCCGGATCAAGAAAAGTCTACTATGCTCCTTATCAGGATTTTTAGGTACAATAATAGTACAAGATACATCGCTGGGATATACCTCTACTCGAAGTTGCATATACAGTCCGGTCTCTGCAATATATATACGTGATTGACATCACTATTTATAGTTATGACCTCCTGATCCCGTTACTTGCCGATCTTTTCTTCTCATACATCTTGATCCACGGGTGAATCATGACCTGGGACAGAGGTAAACGGTCCTCAGGTTTGTACCGAAGGAGCTAAGGGACGTCCAGTCAGCATCCTAGAAGCAATCACTCTAACCCAGGATGATACTGACTCTTTTGATGAGATCAGTGGCTTCGGGAGAAATCCAAGAAGGAACGTGTAAATCAACATTCCTTATTCGCCGGTATGTAGCGGCGTTTCCAGAGAGATCCTATGTATGGCATCAGCATTCATTTGTTCATTATATGACAATAACTCACCTCGAACGGGGGTCCACCGACGACAAACTCGTAAGTTAGCACACCTAATGCCCACAGATCGACAGCTGCAGTATGCTCCTTGCCCTCTACCATCTCAGGGGGAAGATAATCAAGAGTTCCACAAAGCGTGCTGCGGCGATTACTTGGTGCATGCTGCCATACAGTCAGCTTTGGCCCTCTGATGCCCACTCTCCTGCCCGACGTACCACACTCCAGCCAAAGTCGCCGATTTTGAGCTCGCCATTCAAACCGATGAGAAGATTTTCAGGTTTGATATCTCGGTGAATGACATGCTTTCTGTGCAAGTAAGACAAAGCATCGGCCATCTGAGCTATATACTACAAAGATAATCAGCCAAAACATCAGTCGGGGGGCATAACATACTCGACTACTCTTCTTTTCGTCAAACCTGCCTAATCTAGACAGCTGTTTGTACAATTCCCCCTTTGCGGCGAATTCTAGGACCAAAAATATACGTTTGCTGTCATGGAAGTATCCATAGAGACGAAGAATATTAGGATGCCTGAGCATGTCGTTAGCGCCTTGCTAGCTTATCGTCAGGATGAAAAGCATACCTCAAGTTTTGCTGAATTTCTATCTCTCTCCGCACCTGGCTTTCTACCTTACCCTGAATGATTTCTGCCTTATGGAGACATTTGAGGGCGACAATAAAGTGAGGAGGTGCCTTAGATCTAGCAAGGTATACGCGACCGAATTTACCTTTACCCAACGGGCGGCCAATAGTGAACGATGGTAGGGACAAGGGAATTGCACCCTCGCTTTTGCAAATTGATTAAGCCCTAATTGCCTTCCATGGATGAAAGCTTACCTGACACTAGACAGCTCAAGCATTTTGGCTGTAGGCCCACTGGCATCCCCATGATTTGCTTCATCTTCTTCCAAGCCGCCATCATACCGCCCCAATTCTAGACTCTTGCAGTTCTCCGAAACTAAATTAGTGATATGTGAAGAACTAGTCGTTACAGCATGTTTCGAAGCGCCAGGATTGATGGAAGACGCCATCGCTCTTGAGGAGGTTGAATGGGCTGGTCCGTGGATCCCATGAGCAGAATGGTGCCCGATGGCACCCTTAGATTTGTTCATAGGAGAGACTGTGCCCGATTTGGGATATGAGACATTGACACCCGCAAGGGTAAGGAGCGGACCGCGTGATGATGGATCTGAGTAAGAGGAAGACGGATGACTGTTGTTGGCAAGACCACTGTTGGGAGGGCGGACGAGGCCTGGATTCATATATTTCTTGAGCACCGGAGGAAGCCTATTCTGAGACTGAGAAGAGTGAGATGACTCCTGCGTCTTGCCCGCTTGTTGTGCTTTGGACCCTTTGGGAGACTGCGGAGCATAGAGAGATAGACCGGCCATGAGGCCAGAAACATTCTGCGAGGACATGGAGGCCAAACCTGGAGGGAACTATCGGAAATCTTATCCTGAGTTTCTTTGACAGTTAATTATGCCCTTGTTCTCGAGGAAAGTATGGTCGTGAACTGTTTTGTTGTTTGTTATTTTGTTGTTTGGCAGTCGGCGAAAAGACAGGCGCGGCGGAGTCAAATATGACGAAATAAACTTTAGGCGCGAGAAAGATTGTTTAAGGTATTTCTTTAGAGGATTTTGCGAGGCGTGCGGTGACGACGACGACCGGCGTTTGTTTTTACACCTCTTTCACCTCCAAAGTAGTACTTATAAACCTTAATAAAAACGCCCCTATAAAGCAAGGCTATTAGCCATTTTCATTGGAAGATTGCATAGCAATCTGACCGATTGCATTTTCTCCTTTCTCACCGTCTGCAGGACTCATATTGGCCAACTGCATGCATATTTTTATATCAATCGATAGCTACGGGGCGTCCGAGTCGGATAGTTCATTGCAAAAATATTGTTCAGAGGGTGCATGTCTACCACATATATAGGGGCCTTCTTTCCATAGTAAACCGGAAGGCAGATTTGATTCCGTCGAATGAGATATGCGGAGAAGAGGAACGAACGAAGACGAGAACGAACGAGCGCCGACATTTAGCATATTTTACATCCTGCTTCCTTCGTCTGTCATGGCTTCATTGACAATCTTCTACACAGACATGTCCTTGGCAGTAGTAAATTAGTAAATAGTAAGCGCCTCCTATTCTTTTGGCTGGCTTATCATGTTCAGGAAGTACTATCATCATCTCTGACTCTGTCGTCATTTGGCCATCATGAACGTGTGACTTGAGCACGATTGTTTGTTCACAAAGCTAATTGCATTAGCAACCACATTGGATGTGACAGAGTGCTTGAGCAGAGGCGCCAGCAAGGATAGGCGGTGGAGAAGTTGACATCGGACACTTCAGACTGTAGTAATATGTCGTCGGCCTTTGAGGGTAAGACGAGAGACTTGGCATATCTTATATCTTACATCTTATAGGACTCCAAGGGGTAATTCGAGCGAAGACGGGTACGATAAA
>NC_009180.1:658897-703897 GCF_000149385.1 Cryptococcus deneoformans B-3501A
TCTTTCTGCATCTGGATGTGTTCATCATAGTCATATACGAAAGTGTCAAAGTCAACGTCTTAACAGCAGATAGAAGGAAGAAGTAAGAAGTCCAGTTATTAGATCGTTGTCCGTGTTCTCTGTGCCATCTTCCAAACTTGAAACTCTCATCGTTTGAACAGTGCCCTTCCTTGGCTGAGGTGGCCCCCATGTGCTTTTTGTTTGTTGGGAGGTTTATCTCACTGACTCTCAGCTCATGCCTTGATATTTCACTCCTGCACTTGGGCACTGCTGTTGTCTTCTTCCTTTTGACATGACGCAGAGGAGGGGGACTTTCAGTCGTTGGTTCGAAATGAACCTTCTTATCAATGAAAGCGTTTATGACCTGGTTTCTCTTTGGATTCTCCATCATGGCTTACAGTCTCATAGGTTCAACACAACCATCTGTAATGCGGCCAGACAGAATATCCAAAGTTCAGGCTTACCCATCATTGATTTATCTTTTTTACCCTCTAGCTTTTCTTCTAGAAGAAATGGCGAAGATTCTGCTTTGTGTCCACGCTCGCCACCTGATCCGGGACGCTATTGAAAAGTAGAAAACAAAAAAGGCAAAGGTTGGAAAGGATGTTGCAACTTTATGGGTTTGAACAGATGCAAACGCAAAAGCCATGCCAACAAGGGCGAGCTAAAAAAACGACTGACGTACTGAACGACATTCGCAGACTTTAGCACTTCACATAGTCCTACCTGATAAGAGCCATAAGCACACATCATACTAGCCTCTAATCTCTGGCTACTCAATCCAGATCTTCATCGCCACCTGAAGATGGAGAAACGCTGGGTTGCCGGGGGATTTGCAACTGTCGGGAATGATTATGTATAGTAGTAGCTCCTACTGCAAAGGCGACACTTTCCGCGATCAATACAACAATGTTTATTATCACGTCATGGCGAACTATGGGGGAGACAAGCATGATGTTGAGGCCGAGGGGACAAGAAAGATGGTGAAAAGGATGTTGAAGATCGGCTATGCTGATATACAGGACGAAAATGAAGAATGGCGGTTTCCCGATCAAGCTATGGAGAGAGAAAAAAGAATGAAGTTGTATGAACGACTGTTTACTCAGACGATGAGTGACAAAGACAAATACTACGTAGGCTAGATAAATATTGGAACCGAAAGATCTTCTTTGGACGGACGGCCTGAAGAACTCGAAGAAGGTACCTCCACAACAAGTCTCAGCCGACGGAAACAAATCTGCCTTCCGGTTTACTATGGAAAGAAGGCCACTATATATGTGGTAGACATGCACCCTCTGAACAATTTTTTTGCAATGAACTATCCGACTCGGACACCCCGTAGCTACCGATTGATATAAAAATATGCATGCAGTTGGCCAATATGTGTCCTGCAGACGGTGAGAAAGGAGAAAATGCAATCGGTCAGATTGCTATGCAATCTTCCAATGAAAATGGCTAATAGCCTTGCTTATAGGGGCGTTTTTATTAAGGTTTATAAGTACTACTTTGGAGGTGAAAGAGGTGTGTTTTTATTACGTCCGACGAGGCGACCGCAATCGCAACACACTCCTTCTATTACGTATTACTGTAAAAGGTTGCTGGCTCGTCATTTTACAGTGGCAACGAAGCTCTTATTAGTCTCGTCTGAGTCTGTAGTTTATTAATAAAATCCTTTGCTTTATATTTTTCTGGTCCTACGAAGTTAACGCCACGCAAAATGGCCCCCAGAGATATCGGAAGAGTATTTATGGACGGTTAGTTGTATCTGCTTATTCCGCTACGTTACTGGTCGTCTGATGCTCGCCGCCAGTTGCATTTTTTGCGGCTTCTCAAGTCGCCCTCTATTATACCCTTCGATATGTCGTGTCATCACTGGATCCCGCATCCGGTTCCTCGAGAAAAGCTAAAGAGAAGAGCAAGAGTCTCCTTGCCCAGACGGGCCTCTCGGAAGCGCAACTAGCGTCGCTTGAGTTAGACGAGTATGAGCAAGCCATTGCCGCCGAGATAGTACCACCTTCATCGATCGACGTCACATTCGAGGGAATAGGAGGTCTAGACGATATTATTGCGAGCTTGAGGGAAACAGTTATATATCCTCTAACCTTTCCAGAGCTTTTCGGCAGTGGAAATGGATTGTTGAGTGCTCCAAAAGGAGTGCTGTTATATGGACATCCAGGGTGTGGTAAAACGATGCTGGCTAAGGCTTTGGCAAAGGAGAGTGGGGCCACTTTTATAAACCTTCCTCTTTCGAGTCTGTCAGTTCTAGGTCTTATCTCTGAATTTATTGATGCTAAATTTGGCAATTTGACCATTACAGGACAAACAAATGGTTCGGCGAATCTAATAAACTTGTTGCTGGGCTCTTTTCACTTGCGAAAAAGCTGCAGCCTAGTATCGTAAGCCATTTAATTTGCGTTTCCCAACAAAAAATCTGACAACTCTTAAGATTTTCATCGATGAGATCGATAGTCTCTTCAGAGAAAGATCGGCTGGAGACCACGAAGTGACTGCAATGATGAAAGCCGAGTTCATGACGTAAGTTAGGAAGTATATCAATCGTAGTCACTGAACTTCTCTAGTCTCTGGGATGGTTTGACCACCGGCAGCGATTCTAGAATATTAGTTCTAGGAGCAACCAATCGACCAAATGAGTAAGCGGAGTTATGGCCTTCAGCGGACGAATAGCAGCTCATTCATTTACCAATAGCATCGATCCCGCAATTCTTCGACGGATGCCTAAGAGATTTGCTATTCGCCTTCCCAATCATGAGCAACGAGTCAAAATCCTCACGCTCATGCTCATGCACACAAGACTTGCGTCTGATTTCTCCATTGAAAAGCTTGCGCAACGCACAGATGGTCTTTCTGGGTCAGACCTCCGTGAAACTTGTCGAAATGCAGTCATGACGCCCGTGCAAGAGCTGATGCGAGAAAAAGGGAAAAGTGGAGTACAAGGCTTGGAAAAGGCTCGGAAAGAGGTATGTTCTCTTTAGCGCTCAACTTACACGTCCACTCATGGTGTTACATGACTACAACAGGGTTTCCAAATACGACCTCTCAACATGGACGATTTTGTTCTGCATGATTCCCATGCCTATGCCTATGTCGATCCCAGCAGGAGACCTCCAGGAGCATATGTCACGGAGTCGCTTGATTGATACACGCTTTTTTGGTACCGTAGTATATGTCGTATGTATAATACACAATTCACAACGTCAAATCGCAAGCACGACAAGGCATTGTGTACATTCCAGCTTCAATGCTTTTTTGGATCCCCATTGAAAGAAGATAACGCTCTCGAGAAGTGTCGCCTTGCCATTCCGTATAGTCGCTGTCAAAGCAGATTGTACAAAGATGTCAAGCGCAGCAATTCGCATGAACAAAAAGTACAACCACCCGCCCGAAGCGGGACCATTGCACTGAAAAAATAGAAGTCGACATGCATAGTGAGATGAAAATCGAAAGGAGCTTTCTACTCTTTCAACTTGATCAGGAAAAAATACGTGAGCATCATGGACTTCTGCTTTATCTCTTTTATTAGTTTCACGATCCGTATCAACATTATTGCTTCCAGATGGGTGTATGATGGCGCTAGAAAGAGCACAAGCTTCAAACATAGGCTTACATCTTCCAATGGAATTACTGATAGTGGGTCGCTGTGTTTTGTGTTTTACATACGACGGGTTGTGTACAGTACAGTGTTGGGAATGTCACCATAATTATCTGCTGCATAATTATTATTCATGCATGTAGTAATATAATAGTTGTACTTTTATGCGCGTATTTTAGTTATTATTTACATGCAGGGGCATAATAAAACAGCACACAATAGTGACTACATACTTGCTTGTGCGATCCAACCAATGATCGACAGTCGACAACCTCCAGCCCGTACCTTGAACCTTGTTGTATCCGGCACCTTTTACCTCGTACCTTGATCCTCCTACCGTACAAGAAGAAAGAGCGTGAAACAAGAAACTGCATTAAATACAGCATATTTTGCACCCGTGATCCCTACTTTCTATATCTGCCTTTCCAATCTCAAGTTCCCTTTAACGGTACGGATAGGATACAGTAGTTGCAAAGCTTGCTTACAGTAAGGTGTGTATTGATTAGTATTGATTTTAATCTTAAAATAATATGTCGAGATCTGCGATCTGTAATTCTGTTGTTTTGTACTTCTTGAAATATCAGATATACAAGTGAAGCATGTAGTTCTTCAGTTCTCATCTAATTTTCCATCTCCCGTTCCTTTGGGTTATTATACAGGTAACTAAATGTTCTAACCCTTACGTATGTATTAACGACGACGTGACCGAACGATATTCCCGATCTTCAATTTCGCTCTCTGCGACTAACATCAATTTTCCAATCTCCACACGGTATTCCCATTTCGGCTTCTTACTGTGTAAGAAGCTAGCGAAACCATGGAGGTTCAGGAAGCGTCTCCGCGAATTCCATTTCGTGCTGCTTCGACTCCACCCGCCTCTGCACCCCATCTTTACACCACTCCGGCTTCTTACAATCCTTCGACCCGCGCTTCTCAAGATGGCTATCCGGAATCGCCAGTGGGCCTGCGGCCACAAGCCACATTCCAGAAGCCCTACATCTTCACTTTAGGACAGCTTCCCACCAGACGGAGGCGGTTCAGAATATTGGGATCGCCCAAGAGATTGTTTTTGATTGTCTTTCTAGCCGTTCTGGCCCTGTTAGGTAAGGACACTTTGAAATAGACACACAGATATTGTGGAGCTGAAGAGTGAAATCTAGGCAGATTCTGGCATGCAAGCGACAAGAGTAAAATCGCTCGACTGAAGGACTTCGATGGTCTTTGCCGGTTCGTCTCGCCAATAGATGCGTACCATCGGGACTTAACTCGTCTCCGGACTGTCTTCCGAGGCTCAAGCTTTTCCAGAAACTCCTCTATTTACCATGGCCGCTCAAAAACTTTCAAACACTACCATAGTTATTCTCCGACTGGACACCTCATTGTATCCCATGACCCTGAAGCGCCACATCCCATACCTCTGCTACTAGATTTGGGAGAGAAACGGTGGGAAGAGCTGCTTTCACGTCAGTCAAGGACTTTGGAGGAGGCCGTACGGGAATACATAAGGAGGTATGGGCGACAGCCACCCAAGGGTTTTGACAAATGGTGGGATTTTGCAATGCAGCACAATCTGGTGCTGCCGGATGAATACGACAGAATCAATCTTGATTTAGCCCCTTTTTTGGCATTGCCAAAGAGTGAAATGATGAGAAGAATGGAGATGGTGGATAATATGGCGGAAACATTTACTTTAGTGGTGCGAAACGGCTCTGTAGACATCGAGGTGAGACTTTTGTGCTGGAAGTTTGGTTGGTCTCAGCGCTAAATCTCACCTGCTAGATTAAAGATGAAGGGGGACTTCAATGGGGAGGGACACTGCCTCGCGCCAGAGACACAGCTTCACTACTTCGAGGATTTTCAGATTATCTCCCTGATATGCGTGCCACATTCTCCATTTTCGATCAACCTCAAATTTATCTTTCTTGGGCTCGCAGAGGATCTCTGGTAGACCTCGGGTTACGAGGAGAGAAAACATCACATTTAGAAGAGACAGATAGCGCCAAAGTGAAATTATCTAGGAGTTGTGCTCCAGACTCGAATTACAGGAAAAATGAAAATTTCTCGGAGGGCAAGTCTCTTATTTATGATAGCTTAGAAGCTGGTGATCTCTGCCAAAGTAGGTGTCATCTTTACCGAATGACCTCTCTGGGTGGAATCCACAGTGACGTTTACAGACCCTTATCTTATCCCTCTTCACGGATTAACGATTGAACCACATGAGCCATACTCCCATCCACGACCTCACACTCAATTATTACCACTGTTCAGTCTGGCAAAAACATCAATTAAGTTCGCCAATCTCTCCGTAACTTCTAATGGACAACTAATAACTGAACACACAAAATAGTTCTGACATCCTTGTGACCCCTCTTGACCAGTTCCACGACCCACCTGGCAACGATCCAGAATGGGAAAATAAACCCAGCTCCAAACTCGCTTGGGTGAGCTTTTCGCGGACTTTGAGGGGCTGTGCGTTGCTCACCTGCCGGTAGCGTGGTAGTCCTACTGGCATATCTTGGATGACTTCTGATCTCGATTGGAGATCTGCACACCGTTTTCGCCTTCACAATTACGCAAACAACCGTTCTTTAGAGCCCATGAATTATCTTGTACCTAATTTGGGACAAAGAAAAGAGGACGACTATGATGAACTTGACGTATATAGTGCTATGGGCGGTGATGAGGACTTGGATGGGTGGCGTGAAGGAAACACAGAAGTCAAGGAGCACAGGGCGACGGAGACGGAAGGCCCACTACGATATAAAGAGGAAAAGACTTTAACAGCCCAGGCTATGGAGTTCTTTTACGATATCAAGCTGGCTGGTGAGCCCATACAATGTTCCCAAGATGACGGTACTTGTCAGAGTATGTGGTAAGTCACGAATTAGCTTTTTCAGTCCGATATTTAACTTCAGGCGCTAATTAGAAAGCTAGGGATGAGATTGAATGGGCACCCAGACAAAGCGGAGACGATTTGAATTTGAACAAGTTTCTCTTAGACATTGATGGCAATGGTTGGAGGTGCGTTTGCTACTGCTTATCAAGAGACAGCTGAACGCTGACTTTTCTGCCGACGAAGCGGGCGGTTCAGAAAGCTGATGAGCACGAACTCACTGGTTATCAAGATGACCATGTTTACTGAATGGTTTCAACCGCATTTAATACCGTAAGTATACCGTCATAACTCCAAAAACGCTGCTTCGCGTGATATGAGTGTTGAACTTCATCAATTCTCACACAGATGGTTCATGTACATACCCGCTAAACTTGACTTTTCGGATCTTCCCGACATCATGGCGTTGTGAGTAAGCAGAGTGGTTCCTCGGAAGGCCCTCACTGATGATTTCTTGCTAGTTTCCGTGGTACACCTACTCATCCGGAGCTCGCTTTTGACGAGACGGCCCAAGCTCTTGCGAGAAATGGAGTGAGTCTTTACGCCAGGGAGATGATCGGGAGCCATCCGCTGATTGTTTGATTTCTTTGTAGAAATGCTTTGTCCAGAGAATGTTCAGAATGGAAGATCTCCAGGCCTATATGATGAGACTTTTCTTGGAATATGCCGTGAGTAATTTCAGTAATTCGTTGGCGGGCCTAGATGAGTCGGCAGTTTTGACTTTTACCTCTCAGAGGATTGCGGCAAAAGAAGGGGTGGACATGGACTTCCACCTGAACAACGATAACTGGACACAAATAAACTCGTTCGAACGGTTTAGCTCTCCAGAGGATACACTCGTGGACGGCGGTTACTCTTCACATTTGACGAAGATGCCTTTGCCCGATGCGAAGGAGGAAGCGCCGCGACACAAGGCGGCTGTAATAATGGAAGAGGCCAAGAAGGACATGGATGGGATGGACGGGGTAAAGCTTGAGGTATGGATAAGCGGCGACGATGTAGCAGTAGATACCACTGCTGGCGAACGGAAGTAGTCGATATAAATGATTCTGATTCCCATACTGTTATCTTCTGCTTGTTCCATATTCCTTCGTTTCATAGCCTTCATTTATCCTTTGGTGCGACATATACATGTGTAGATAATTCAATGTAATTATATTGTTATATTTTATTATGATTGAGATTGTACATTACTATTTGCTACGATAGACTCGTACAGCTTGTGCATAAATGACCTGCCGCCAACATAATGGAGAGAAAGCTGCTTTACTGAAATGCTACTGGGCAGAGGGAAGGAGCGATCGGTTCGAGACATAATTTACAACTTTTCCATGGCATGCCTGGTTCATGGTTAAACTACAAACTACCATGAAAGGACTTCGAGATACAATGGTATACCCCTGCGAGCAGCAACGTCTAATGCTGCTAACTGAGCAGTTTCGCATTCAGTCTTCGCAACTCCTGGGGAGTAAACCTAAGGATGACGGACATCACCCTTACGAGGTTCGGTCGCATCTCCTTGTGCTCGAGAAATTGTAGAATGACATTCCGCAGGTACTTAATGTAAATTAGCATCACCTTTCGCCTCATCCGATTGATCAGGACCTACCTCCAAATTCAGGTCTTCCTCGGGAGTTCTCTTGCTCTCTCCCAGGTCGCTGCCTATTTCCGTTCCAGCCGTTGTTCTAATGCTTTCTACGCTCTTTCTTCCCAGTGCGGGCGAATCGACGTTCACACTAGACATCGGAGAGCCGACCATGCTTGATCTCTGACCTGCGGCAGCAGCCCAATAACCCACTCCAGGATTTCGTTGCTTTTCCATCAGCTGAACGGATGACTGTATCTTTCGCATCTCATCGCGAAGTGTCTTGTTGGTAGACTTAAGGAAACTGATATGAGATTTGGAATCATCCAACTGCGAACGAAGGTCGACAAGTTCGTGCTGAAGAGAAGAAAGTTCCTCGCGAGCAGCCCGCTACAAAGGTGTTAGGGTGTATCATAGTTAAAAAAAAGCACACACTTCGGACTCGGAGGCGACAGCCTTGTCCCCCTCAACCTCCTCCATCCTGAGCTTCATCCTCGAAATCTCAGCTTCCAGGTCTCTTGTCTTCTGTTCTACTTCCTGGATCGTCGATTCTCTTTCTCTCAAGCCTTCTAAACTCCTGGCATGCTCTTTTTCTTTATCTAGAAGGACTCTCCTCATTTTCTCCAGTTCCCTCACCCTTTCTTGCATCTTACCTGCCCATTCTTCTTCGAGTTCGTTTCTCTCACATTCGAGCGAGCGAATACGAGCGCGAAGTTCTGAAAGCTTAGACTCAGCGCGAGATTCAGATTCAGCAAGGAGTCGTTGGATCTCCATTGGACTTGTACCTGACAAGCTGTTATTCCTACTTGAGGAGAGTGAATCCCTCCTAGTTTCTAGTACGGTCATCCCCACTGGTCCCCCTCTTCCCATACCATCATCTCTCAAACTGTCCTCCAGTAAAGAGCAGCGCTCGTTCGCCTCCCGCAATTGGAACTCTAGTTCTTTGCTCTTAGTCTGCATCTCTTCCATATCTGCTCTGGCCGATTCGGCCTCGGCTTGCTTGCTTTGTAGAAGGGCATGAATAGTCTGTTTGTTGGTATTGAGCTCTTTGATGATGGCTTCAAGTCCTGAAATTTTGACCGATTTTTGGGAAAGCTCTTTGGCGTGAGCAGCCTGAACAAAGGGCGTGAGCCATTGTCGCTATTCATTGAAGACGCGTACTTTTGTTGTGATCATCTCGAGCTCCCAACTCGCCTTTTTGTCTTTTAATTCTTTCTCATACCTTTCTTTGGCCCCCCCCAGCTCTCTTTCAAACCCTTTCTTCAGGGATGAGACTTCCTTCTCTTTCTCAATTTTCGCCTTTTCCATTTCCTCATTCAATCGACTCCTCTCAGCTCTCTCGCTCGCCCTATCTTTTTCGAGCTCCTCCTTTTCCTTTTCAACCTTTACAAGTTTCAGGCGGACAGTTTTGAGTAGAGAGATAGCTTTGATTCGCTTTTCTTCCTCTTCTTTGGCTTGAGTCTGAGCTTTGGCAAGGTCGGCACGCAGCTGAGTCACGGTGGCCGCAGTAGAGGAATATGTGGAAAGTTTAGACTGAGATTCAGAAAGGTCAGATCGGAGTTTGGAAACTAGTTCATTTTGAGAGGCGGATTCAAGTCGATGCGTATCACGGAGCTCTTCAATCCTAGAGTCTTGTACTGAAAACCAGAAGGTCAATAAGGCTGAGTTTATTTAATCGAAACCTTAACTCACAAGTGAGATTGTCTTGGAGTCTCTTCATTTCCGTTCCCATCATCTCAACTTTTCCTACCATCATCCTTATCCATCCCTCTAAGGCCTCGACATCACTGATGCAGCTTTCCAGTGGAGTAAGCTCTTTGAAAATCTTGTTTGCTTGGTGTGCCTGAATAAGAAGAGTTGTGAATCTGTTGGACAGATCATCGTACCGCCTTTCGAGGTCAGCCAACTTCTTCACATCCGTAGAAGCCATTTCTTCATCAGGCTGATTGAGATCCTTTTCATCTTGATCTGGCTTCTCTACAGGTTTTAGCTCTTTGTGGCCGGGGATCGTTCCCTCATCGACACTATCATATGACGTGGAAGCTCCTAAAGGATCCGCCTCTGGAGAAGGTAAGATCGACGATAATGTGGGTGATGGGGGTAATGGTATTGACATGGGATCACCTGGAATCAGTGTCCTCATCGTGGTGGATCGCGCGTGAATTTCCGTAGGCCCATTAGCGGCATCCGTGATTTGAAGAAAACTGACAGCTGGTGACTTTCCCGCGAACGTTGAGGGCTCAGCAGGCACTGAAGCTGAAGGTGAAGGTAAATCAATGTCCTTGACTCCTTGACCACTCGGGGTAGCGGGAAGTGAAAATGAGATTCCCACTGGATCAGAAAGGTCCAGAGAGCTTCGCCCAAACTGGAAGGACTTTCTAAGACCTGAGAGAGCATTCTCAGCGAGCTGACTTGTAGTTGCGCCGGTATAGGCCGCTTGATTCAGAGGCACGGGGACAGATTTTGACCTAACATCCTGTTTGCTGTTATTTGAGTGTGGAAAGGGAGGAGATGGGGAAGCAGGACGGGGATTCGCACTGGTTGCGTCCTGGGGACTCGAGTCTCTCGTGTCTTGCGGATGTTGATTTGCGTTCAAGGCGCGTGCTTGTAAAGTGGAGCCTGTTGCTTCTAAAGAGTTTACCGCCGCCTTGAGGCGGTCTTGGAGAGACACGGCGAACATCGTCGTTGGAGTAAGACAGGGAAGCGCGATGGAAAATGGGAGCTACGTACGTAGTGGGAATTATTGTTGTTTTTATTGTGGGATGTAAACCGCTGCGTCAATTCAATACGTAATACCTTTATCAATGTAAACTCCGGCGGAGGTCCATCCGCCGTCATCCTCCATTGATTGTACAACCGAAAATGAATTCCCATCAAACCCAACTCCTTCGACGACTACACTGTATTCTTCTTCGTTTTACCCACTGGGTGTATGCGCAACTCTGTCGAAATTGTAAGTTGAACGGCAACCGAAGATTGATAAGGTCGTGAATCTTCGGTGAAAATGATTGGGTTAAGGTCGAACTAATAGGTTTTGTACATCCAGACAAATCTGATATACAGCTGCTGTGCGTTTCTCTGGTTTATTTGGGGCAAGCTTCCTTCCGAAGAACTACTGGGGTCAACGATGAGGGGATGGGGATCTGTGCGTCGACGGAGTCCTCTGTGTACAATGGTGGACCATCGCAATGTACTGGTGCTTATGGTAAGTTGTACCTGGCTGCCTGTGATCAGAGAAGGCTCAAATCCAGACAATAACCATACCAAGGGACAATGCCCGATAAAATGAATGAATGCCAAAAGCGTGTCATCATGCCTTGAACGATTTTGACTTCCGACCTGCTTATCGCTTATGGGGCGTTATCGCAGGCACGTAGCGTTTAGAAATGTCATTCTTCTGAATCAGCCCGATCTTGTATCAGAAAACATCCGAGGAATATGGAACACACTGTTAGAATCGGTTTGTCCTGATATTTGGACACATTATTCATGACTGTGGAAAGAACTGCTGCTAGTTATACGCTGAGAACTCCGTTTACTCTCAAGATACCTCACACGGACTCCCGAGCTCTAATTTCTAAGCTCATAAACATCCAAGCATTCTCCAACCCAGCTGGTATGGGTATCGGGAAAGCAGCATCCATCACCGACACTCATCTAATTGTGGACACTTCATGAAGGCAAAAGAACAACTTCCCGTGACAGGTTTATTACCACTGGGCTCAATCCATTTACAAGCCTTATCGTGTTGTATTACAGGGCACGCAACATGTTCCTCAAATCCTGCTTTGATACACAATCTTCCTTTTGCACTCGATGCCCTCACAAAAAAATTACAGACCAAAGGCTATATTGTACTTGAGACGGCAGGACATTCATTGCAAAAGGAATCAAATTTTTTGAAATGATAGAAGGAAAGGGAATGCTTATCCTGATATATACGTAGAAGGAAAATGTATTCATTGAGAAGAGAACGAATTGGAAAAGATGCTAGGTTGAGCCGGCTCAGAGGGGATTGACCCAAATAATGGGGCTGGATTCTAGTTGAAATACCATCTGGCATACATACCATCATGAGAAATCGCAACTTAGAATGAGTTCATATTATTATCAGAAGGTTTGGGAATCCTTACAGACGCGACTAAATCGATAGGAATGGTATGTTTCGTATACCGATCTTGATATTTTTGCTTCAGTCGCACGGTATTAGGTCCATATTCTCGGTGCATCGATTGAATCGGATCGGCACAAATTGTCCGTTAACTGAAATGGAAGATAACGGGTGATTAGGTAATCCTTCGGTTCTTAGATTCCTCCTACAGTACTGGAATGGAAATAATGGACAACACAAGTGTGCAATCCGAAAAAGTCGGCAAAGTCGGGGAATGAAACGGGTCATTACTATAATGACTATACCAAGCAGAGTAAATCTAACTAGGGTTGATGCAATTGCCTGAGGGTCGGCCCATCACGATGGTTTGTACCGTGTCCGACCTTTGACGGACTGACGCCCCATCAGCCATAGTCAAACATTGCACATTGAAATCACTCACTTCGAGAGGCCTGGCCATTACGCATCCTTCACAGCTGCCTCAATCAAATTTCTCCATGTGGCAGCTCTTCCTAGCCTACCGAGGCCTTCTTCGACTTCGACGAGAAGACGCATAGCTTCCATTCTCAGTTCTTTTGCTTGACTTTGCAATGCTTCATATTCAACTGCCATCTCTTTAATGATGTTTTCTTGGCTCGGATAGTGCTCCAATTCGTCTGCTTTGTAGGATTTTTTCCTAGCCAGCTCTTTGCATTCCCTTTGAACCATGCCTAGTTCTATTTCGGCACATTTCAAGTCAAACTTATCTCTTAGATACGTTTTGCCTAATTGGAACCTAGTCTTCTGAACATCCAGACGACATGCAGGAGACAGTGGGAGATTTGAAAGGGCAAGAATCTTGGCCGATAAGAGTTGGATACGCACATCGACGTTCTGTGGTGCTGGTGAAGCTAGGAGAATGTTGATACTTTCTAAGCTGAGAAGAGGAGATGAAAGGATTGTAGGGGACGCCATGGTTCGTGTCATGGAAACAGAAAAGGAATGTTCTGAACGATGCTTAATATACTAGTATAAGTACATTATCCAGTATATGCAAGGATCTTCCAACCCACACGTACACGCGACGTATATGATGCTGGCCTGGCTTCGCTGTATTAAATAGCTGGCGAAAAGTTATGTGGTGCGATGATTATTAGTCGTCGTTCTTGGAATTTCTCTTTCGGCTGCCTTCTACGTACGTAGATCAGCAGCCGCCTTCTCGCCTGTTTGTCCGCCGGTATTTTATTACATAACCCAATATTTAGATACCCATTTTTGGCTTTACGTAATTAGTAGCCTTTTAACTAAGGCACGGGAAGCACATCGCGGTTCTTACAGCGAAAGAGCGCAAGCGGGAAACTCTCAGAATTATATTATAACGAGTACATAGATAACTAATGATAAATAACTGTAAGGTTAGAAGTAACTTAAAAGACTCTGCAGCTGGCTTGCTGTTGCAGTCGTGTTTGACCTTGGCTTTTACATGTGTATTAGTTTGCAGCAGGTGTACATCATAAACTGGTGAGCGAAGTTAGTCGCGAAGGAATGCAACAACTCAAAATATGGATCACTCAATCGCGTATCGATCAGACAGGTGAAAGAGCCAGGCTTTTAACACTAGCCCCTCGACGGACGTCGGCTGGTCACCGAAGAGGTACGAAATGAAGTAGTAGGCTATGCTGTTTTCCGGACCAGGAACAAAAAGGCTCCAACAACCATTTTTCGTTCTGTGACTAGCAAGATCGATATGGTACTTATTTATGGGCTATCGATAGGTTGCGTTATATGTCTTTGCAAAATATTTTTATATCTACAACCTCTTTGCGCCTCGTTTAACCTTGCTCATAGGTGCTGTCTTGATTCCGCCGCTACATGCGGCTCTGGAGTTCCCAAAGGCCTTCAAGTCGTTCTTCGCATCCTGCACATGCTGCCCCGGGTGAGAAAGAATGGGGCCCTGTTCTTGCGAGCTACTGTTGCCAAGTGGAATAGGTCTGTGCAATAAATTGTTCATGGGACTTGGTGATGTCCCGGTCGGCATATGTTCGTCCGACCTTGACATTTTTGCAACCCGAAATTCAGGAGGCGCAGCCTATAAATTGATAGAAGTTAACATCATCCTAATGGGGCAGCGAGTTGATGCTTGCTTTGGGAATGGCATGGATGCTAGTCATTAGACGGGCATACTACGCTCCATCAGTCAGCTCAGTCTTTTCCATAGTCCTAGGTGAAATTTTGGACGCAGAGTCAAATCTACTTGTTACTTACTTTACTGTAGCCCTCATAGTCTTCTAAGAGTTGTTTACCGGCTTCTTCATCCAAAGCACTTTCGGGATTGGGAAAAATCAACAAACACTTGATAGTCTGGTAAAGATATGGCAAATTTCAAGTTGCACAAAGTCAGAGGTAGAATAGAAAAGGAAAGGAGAGTAGTGGTGCACACATACGATGAGGACATGGCCTACACCATATTCTTTTTTCCAGCCTTTCTTCAACGTATCGACGCAAATTTCGCCTGATTTGGAGATGTTTGGATGAAAGATCTTAGTCACCATGGTACCTTGTGAAGTCATACATTAGTGACGAAGTAAGCATAACTCGGCATATCCTGCACGGGACACGCTCGGCCACCAAGGCACAAACGATGACTCACATTTTGGTGGAAGGTTCGGAAACTCAGAACCGAAAGCGAAGCGGATGCGAAAATAGCCTCCCTCATAAGGCGTGCCAGCTATTTGCAAAGGGACAGTCAGTCTGCAAACTCCAACATGACCAGCCTTCCTCTTTTGGTCTCCAACTATGTGAATCTCCTACGAGCATGCTCGCATTTATCTGGATAAACTTCTATATAGGTTGTTTAAATTCCTCAACTTTACGCACAAGGACCTTGAACCCAGCCTTCTAAAGCTGTGAAATCCTCTTCACCGACTGCTATCCTTACCCCCTCTGGAGGGTCGGACTTGAGGGCCATAATCTGTCGGGAGAGTAGACGAAGGGCTTGTGGTGTGAGAGCCTAACATATTATTTCAGCGAATGTCATACCATATAAATTGCGAGGGAAGCCGAGCTTACCATGACAATAAATGCTATTCTGCAGTAATAAGTTAATCAAACGGAAAGATAAGAGTTCACGTTTAATAAGGAAGAAACAGAAAATATAAAGAATCAAAGACTAGTTATAGATCTGAACCAAATCGTTTAACTCTTAAGCTTCTGAGCGATGAGGGATATGGGATACAGTTAAATGTTTGTTCAGTTGTTGTTGTTGTTGTTGGTTTGCTTGTTTGTTATTATCGCGTGCAGGCTTTTATTATCGCGTGCAGGATGCTGAGCGCAAGTGTGATTTACAATATAGAATCAAGCATCGTTTTGTAAAATGAAAGTAGACACCGTTGGTGAAACGGTATCATGCATCGTTGCCATTTCAGTTATTAATAAACGGGATGAAGATCGATGCGGCAAGGGTTCGACTCCCTTACGGTGTAATTTTTTAATTTTTTAATTTTTTAATTTTCAAAAATACTTTGGTGACCAGCAAAATATAGGCAAATAAGGTTTTACATAAATTATTAGTTCATTTATTTAAATCATACACAGATGATTTAGGGGTAAACAAAATGCAGCTCATTTTTATTTTTTATTTCTGTTAGGGAAGCAAAGGGAGACCTGATATCAGGGTGGGGGCTCAGGGAATGACGACAGTGGGTCCAGAACAAGTCGGTGGGGGTCAGTGAATTTGTCCAGTGACCTTAATAGAGACGCGCCTGATTTTGACAATGTAGCAATACTTTGACATGTGTTGCTTTTGAATACCTAATAGCTGAGAGCTGAGATAACGTACTCAAATCAACATTCAGGTCAAGGCACTGTGAATAGCGTTTATGAGCATAATTGGTTCTACCTTTATAGTCATTCATGGGGTACATGAGATCAACAAAAAAACTTTTACCTCATAAATAGAGGAATCGCCAGCAACCGAACAAGCTGTCAAAGGAGAGGGGCACAACCCTTCAGCTCTCGAGCTAACATCACCGGGTCTGCCCTTCCCTGCCCTTTTTCTTTCTATCTGGAAATTCGGAGGTTCTGGGGCGCGTACATACATCTTCGTTGTTGTTTCGTTGTTGTTTGCTGCATCAGTCCCCATTATTTTATCGACCATGGAAGCACTGAACGCTGTTGCAATGTGCAGGAGTAGTGACTTACTGTAATCCCTTCGGCACATGTCTCGAAAGCCTCTTCTTGATTGCTCAGAGTAAAGTCTATAGCGTTGGCAGGAAAAGGCGAGCAAAGACATTTATCCTCGCTTCGTGTCACGAGCCTGCACAAAGAAGAAGAGATAAGACGGATATCATAGGAGGGAGTTACGTAATAGGAAGGCAAGATCCGATTCAGATAAGAAGGTCCAGCTGGACCTCCAGTTGGACCTCCGAGAAAAGAACTGGACCTCCAGCTGGACCTCCAGTTGGACCTCCGAGAAAAGAACTGGACCTCCAGCTGGACCTCCAGCTGGACCTCAAAGGATATAAATAGATTTCTGTAGAAGTATATAAAGGGGAGCTTTGTCCTCGATCTTGATCTTCTTCCCCTCGAAGATCAATATTTCATAAGTTACTTTGCGAAAGGTCCTCGAGCTCCCAGTGCTCACTCTCGTCTTACCTTGCACCACCTTCGACATAAACTTACTCCACTAGTATATAAGCTTGCCTGATCTTCCCAAGCGAATATACCTCCGCCCTATACCATACGCCAACAGACAAGTGTCAAGAGGTATATCATACATATATCTCATTGCTTAGTTAAACTACGGCTTTCTATCTCGTCTCCAAGGCCGGACCTTGTTGGGGACGAGTCGTAACACTTCGTGAGTCCCAATACGCGTAACGCGTATCTTCACGTTCATTCCAACATTGCGTCTAAAACAGTAAAAGTAAGCGATGTTCTTCAGACGTTAGACGCTCGAGAAAATAACACACGACACATTGCGAGGGAGATATTGCCGTTATCGCTAGAGAATTTGCAGGAGCTGGATTGGACTTGAGGCAACCTCCCAAAAAAGGTTGGCTTGACGCGTACGCAGCACTCGCAAAGAGATGAAGAATTAAAGTGGAAATATGAATGGGGATCATGAAAATCATGATGGAAAAATGAAAATAGGTTACAAAGAAGGGCTGGGGTCAGAAAAAAAAGCTATCTGCTATGTACTGGTACGAAAGTCACTACTAGTGAAGACTATCAGATGAGAACATGTTGGATTCAAATTGCAGTGAGCGACGAAATAAAAGGTCAAAACCTATAAAGTTAATTTATACTTATATTTATTTATCTTTTACTTCTTATCTTTTTCCCTGCTGACATTTTGATAATTTAGGCTTGTCTTCCCAAAAAAAGGCCATTAATTGCCCCGTGACTGAATTTGACTGTCACCTCTATGTAGTCTTGATATATATCGTGCTTGACTGCAGTTCAATTATTGCCCCGTGGCTGAGTTGGTTACAGCGGTTGACTGTTAGTTAATAAACTAATTTAATCAGACGGTCCAGAGTTCGAGTCTCTGCGGGGCAGGGTTTTTTTTAAATCCTCCCATGACCGGATCTGCTGTCGATACTTGACAAACGGTTGCTACATGCACGATGCATCTGCACATCGCATCGTTACTCACAGTGACTATCAAGCGCGAACAGGTGACCGAAGAAAAAGATGGCATTGGCAGAAAGCAAATGCAAGCAAGCTTCCTGGTGGGTACACTTAGCCTAGTATTGGCCGGCGGTGTTGCAGCAGCTCTCGGTAATGATTAAGCGACCGCAGCAGCAAAGACCGTACGACCATGCTCACTTCATGTGGCCTTTCAGTGTCCGTCCGTCTCTTCAACTGCAAGAGAAAGTGACAAAAATGCATATCTTACACCCAAAAATGCAATGAAGAATCTAGGTAAAAGTCTAATCATCTAATCTATCATGTTCATGGGTATGAGGTGCGTCAGACAACCTAACAACTCAATCCCCTGACACGAGCTCCTTGAATTGTCCTTATTCCACGTTATATGGCATATCCTGCACCTTCCCATTCATTATCCTTCTTACTGGCCTCCGCACCCCACTGACTTGATGAAGCGTCGGTAAAGTCAAATATGTTCTTTGTCTCTTGAACAGCAGAAGAGGACCGTTCTCGGGCATAAAGCAAATGGTCATCGGAAGGCCTCCAACTTTGATTTTCAACCCGGTCTTCAAACAATTCACTATGTTTAGCAGTCACATCAAGCGCCCCTCTCATTGATGATAAGTTTCCCCTGCCAAGTTCGTCCACGTTGGAGAGAGGGCTGCTACCTTTCCACGATGCAGGCACACTCCCTCCCAAAACGCTGATGCTCTGTTTTCTCGATAGGTTTGAAATGCTTCCCCTTGAGTCACCGCTCTGTGGAAGCGCTTCAAAACCCTTCTGGGAGAACAAAGAAGCCCGAGACATCCTCACCGACTCTTCTTCTTTATCGTACAACGAGGACGCGCGTTGAATGTCCTTCGAGGTTCGCTTAAGTCGGCCAACTTCTCGGCTGATCTCGGCCTCTACTTGATGAATGGAGGAAGGGGAAGGATGGCAGTCATACGTGCGTAAAGGATTTTGGAAACTATGATCACTGCTTACAATGCTTTGTCCGAGAGGCGATGGTTGCTCAGCAGAGTTAAAAGACGTGCGAGCGGTAAATGGAGGAGGGATGCTTGTTTGAATTTGGCGGATTGAAGAAATGTCGTTGGTGCTGTAGTTTGTGTAGGCCGGATGATATGCGCGCATATTTCGAGGGCTACTCTCTTCAGACATAAGAGGTGAACGAACTGCTTCCTTCCGAGGGCTATACGTGGCTGCGGGCTCGTACAATCCTCTGAAGGCATCCCCTTCCATGTTGCCTTTTTGAAATTGCTGCACAAGATCCTTCCCTGTCACTAGCTCCAATCCAGGCACGTCCTCTAGTTCTTGTTCGTTCTCTTCACACCTGGCCGCATCCGCTTTCTCTTTGTTTTGTCTTCTTTTTTGCTTCCGGCTCTTGATTCCCAAATCTCGCTTGAGTTGGCCAGTGACCCACGCTTCGCGAATAATGTCTTTATCCTGCGGGAAGTAGGACTGCTTAAAGGAACGGACGAGCCATCGCGGACCGATAGCAATGATTGTGGCAATCAAGATAACTGCCCAGAAGCTGAATGTGGGGTATATGACGCCGACTTCTCCTGCGTAAGGTAGTGCTGTGACAGCTGAGTAGATCGGAATATAAATGTATATGAGCAATGTCGATGCTACATTGATTATCCAAGTCATGACTGTCCAGTAGCGAATATTGATGCTGACGTAGCCGTTGGCCGACAATACGCCAGCGCAAGCCACCGTGGTACCGATATCCCACAGAGAATTGGTATCTCTTCCTTGACTTGACCAGCTTTCGCCCGTTCCATAAGCGAAATAAGGGATGAAAAATATGACTGCTGATTGATACAAGCCGTCAAACATGTAAAGCCAAAAACGAGTACGGGTATATTCAAGACTAGCAATACCACGCTTGTACAGCTGTGGAAAAACCATGGCAGCGGTAGGATTGACGTCTTGATCGAAAGCCCCGAGGAAACCGACGGGAAGGGAGGTGAAAAAGAGGTTATACATGAGTAGAAGAGTGTACTCAAACAAGTACGTGGCATCGAAACTAAATTCCTTTCGTTAGACTTGTTCCATGGAGTTGTGTTCCACTCACCTGCTGAAGATGAAAAACCAAAACATCGAGACAGTGAATATAATATTCTTATAGAAGAAGCTGAAAGCCCGTCAGCATTGCTTGAAAATCCTCTTCATCACTACATACTTTGCGTGCATATCGGCCACTCGCACATAACTCCATCTTCCATGAACCAATAGCAATCTGGTCAAAAATCTAAACTGCCCAAACGCATAATCTGCCGACATCGCTGCTTGCGAGCCTTCAAGACCGTAAAGCCCGACTCCAATATTAGCTTCTTGAATCATCGCAACATCGTTGGCACCGTCTCCGATTGCAAGGGTCATAGCATTACAACCTTCTTTGACCTGTTTACGAATGAGTACCTTTTTCTATATATTGATTATCCTTAACTTACCAAACGGACTGTCGACGCTTTCTGCGAGGGAGAAACGCGACAGCAGATGACGGCCGCGCATTGCGTCCCCAAAGATAAGAACAAACCTTTCAGCGAAGGTTCCAACGCATATCGTAAGCTTTCTCCATCGATGACAACTGCGAACTTAACTGCGGGGTTCATCCCAGCAGTCATAATCCTTCCGCCCGAAGTTGTAGGAGGTGGACCAACCACGGAAGCAATCTTATTAAGACCAGCTTCAATTTGTTGGCGGGCGCCATCCTCAGAGTCGGCCGAAATTATCATGACTTCCATATCGTTTGTAAGAAGATTACAGCTGTAGCCGATTTCAATAGCTGTCTGAAGCTTATCACCTGTCAGGATCCATAGTTTGATACCGGCACGATGCAGCGTCGCAATGGCATCAGGCACTCCTTCTTGGAGCTTGTC
Organism: Cryptococcus deneoformans B-3501A; assembly: GCF_000149385.1. NCBI lineage: Eukaryota > Fungi > Basidiomycota > Tremellomycetes > Tremellales > Cryptococcaceae > Cryptococcus > Cryptococcus deneoformans. The sequence continues at coordinate 679,613 of NC_009180.1, forward strand.
TTCGAGAGCCGTCGCCCCAAGGATAGTGAGTGAATGCTCCACCAGGTCACAAGCTTTCTCAATCTCTCCTTCTCGGTCAACAGTCGCTGCACTTGCAGCGTCATATTTTTTTGACCAATCACTGAATTCCTCTTCCGATAAATTCCGATAGGCGATACAAAGCGTCCGGAGACCACCGTTCGCAAAGGTTTCGAGATCCTTGAGGGTTGCGTCTTTTAATTCTTGATCATGATTGACACTCAGCCTATTGTAGATGACACTGTCTGCACCTTTGCAGAACAAAACTATCTTCCCATTTGGGTCTCGAGCGACGACACTCATTCTCTTCCGACTGGAACTGAATTCGAGCATGCGGAGAGGAATCCATTTCTCTGGCTTACCCAGAACTACTATTTCGAGGAAATGACTGTTCTTCGAAACAAATGGGAATCCTATATCTCGAGCCGCAGCTACTAAAGCTGCTTCATCAGGGCTTTCGGCCTTGTACTCAAGCTCGAAGGGTTTGGACTGATCAGGAGTGTCAGCGAGGACAGAGTGACAGACAGCGAGAGCCCGAAAAAAGTCAATTATGGGGGAGCGTAGAGGATCGGAAGGAGTGGTAAGATGTTGAACGAGATCAGGGGCGATGAGTGTTAGTTTGTCTTGACGTAAATACCGATTGTCCATGACACCGGTCATAAGTTCCAGCATTTTCTCTTTGAGAACTTGGAGCTCGTCTTCCTGATCTTCCATTGCTGTGCTGATGTCTTGCCCATCCCGTTTTTTGGCACCCATCATCGCCTCTGTCATACCTTCTCCGAAAGGCACGCCGTGGATGGAACATTTCTTGAACTCCATGATGTTCTGTGTGAGCGTGCCAGTCTTATCGGAAAAAATGTATTCAATTTGACCCAGGTCATCCGAGATATCCCAGGTCTTCGGCACGCAAGGGGTGTCGTCTAGTGAGGAAATTCTAAGTGTATGTTTGTTTCACTAATTCATTGGTACCCACAAGGTTCGTAATACATTTCAACGTCTTGAAAAATGAAATATGCCTGAATCTGAAAAAACGGACATGATCAGTGTTCCACCATAAACTTGTCCACAACAAGCAACCTACTGTTTTAACAATCTCTACAGTGATATATAAAGATATAGGAACGATGTTCTGAAAGATCAACAGGCAAGAACTACCACGAATCAGTATGGATCACTAGTGTTTCAATGACAATGAATGCCATGCTTACAAAAAGATTATGACAGAGTCAACGTATATATTGTCACTGGCCTCAGCGTCGGGTTCATACCAGTCGGCACTGGTACCGGACAGAGAGCGATACCAACCATCTGAGGATTACGCGTCAGCGTGGATTCACACTCGGTCGACTTACGAAGGATGGCCGTAATGAGGCATAAAACTAGCAAAACAACGAAGTTCATCATGACATTGCTGTAGGAAGTTAATTGGGTTGGGAAGCAGCAATAGAAAGGGTTATCTCACAAGTCTGACAGCTGAGATTAGCAGAAGATCAAGATCCCCTTCAAAAGAGTAAATACTTACTGGTTTCCTTTTCAATCTTACTTCGCTTGGATCTGAGACCTTCCTTAGTAAACACTCATTTGTAAAACGATATGACGGTTGCTCACGGTGTCTCTCCGCCGTTAAGCATGATTTTCGTATCTGATCCTGTGAAAATCACCATCCCGATCACCCATTTTGTGTTCCTTAGCGTACAGCCCCTCAGTAATAACTCGTTGATGGTGATTGCTTCTTGCTTTTCTTCCATCTGCTTCCCGTACTGGTCTGTGGGAGTGTATCTCAACACACCGTTGTAAGAATAAAGATTGGCATGGGGCGCCTCAGAATCCACCACGAAATGCGCGTGCTCAAGATCTTCTTCTGAAGTGATGGCTGAAGTAGCTTTTAGAGAACGTCTAATTTTGAGGTTCGTCTCTCCATCAAGGTTCTTGGTCTCAACAAAGCAAAGGGCGTCCGCATTGGAAGTGGATAAAACAATGACATCCGCCGGAACTTGTTCATTGTCGCGCAGAAGAACAAAATCGCCCACTTCAAGCTTTTTCCTGTCACGAATCGCACACTGTTAGTCTCATTCAAAGTATATTAACACGATGGCACACACCAGAGGGTCCTCTCCCATTGCGCAGCTCCTGGTACAGACCTGCTCCAGTCCATGACACCGACGCTTTTCCTAGACATCATGCTAGGTAGACTTGACCTAGATATCCCGGCCGAGAATGACCGGCGATACCCTTCGAGAGCTAAAGAATCAGAGGTTGAATCTACCGCCGAGACTGTGGAAAACTCCGCACGAGACATAGGACCAAGAGGATAGGATTCTTTGTCGCTAACGGCCAAGTCTTCAAGTGGGTCTTGCTCCTCCGCCCTACGGGAATCGAGCACCATTTGGTTACCTTGATTTGCCTCACGTGCTCGGAGCTTTTGGACGCCTTTTGATGTCTTGTTCGGGTCTATAACAAGGTATATAGTCAGCGCTTGCGAACAAAAACCATTTAGGGAATGGAACTTACTAGGTCCCAGCCCAAATATTTTCTCCACGAAATTTCTGGGATCCTTTGGCTGATTCACATTTTTCCAAGCCCCCAATTTTGTTGTTGCAGAATTGTTCACCTCATTATCCAATTTCGCTCTTCTCCAGTCCTCGAAGGCATCCTTAATAGCCGTCATGCCTAAAATCGCCAAAAGAGGTAGCATCCCAATCTGCGCGTTGGGTGCTCCAAATATTGAAAATAATTGGAGGATCACGAGAAATAGGAAATAAATGTTGGCGACACGACGAAACTGTTCCAGAAGATTCTTGGGAATGAACGTTATCAAGGAATATTTGGATGTTCGAACCTTGTTTCGGACATATCTGACTACAGGCTCGCCTTGGGAGTTGCGAAGGGATGACGGAAGAGGAATGTTAACGTAGACAGTTCGCCGGGGAAGTTCCGCTTTTCGATTTTTTGCCTTGCCTTTTGTCTTTCCGGATTGGTGTTGGTGTTCAGGGGGAGTAATCGGTGGAGGCTGAGATGTCAAAGATCCTGCAGTTGATATAGCATCTGTATTGCCCGCCTCTGTTTTCCCAGAGTCCGGCTTTCCGTTATCACCAGCAGGCCCCTTGCGCTTCAGCGTGCCTTTCCCTATATCAGATGCTTTCCTCTTCATGGACCTGAATAGCCGTCTCCGCTTCTCCCTTTTTTCAGCGAGGGCTTCCGAGCGGATTGACTCGGCGAGAACCGAGTGCGCTGTCTTGACAGTTCTTAAGCGTAAATCGGGATCAATGGACATTGGATCGAAGACATCAAGGCTCTCATCATCTGTGCCTTGATGTTCAAAAGAGGAGCGGGAGGAAAGACGAGCAGAAAGGTGTGTTGTGGAAGTTGACGGCTGGCCGTGAGATTGATAAGTGGAGGAGGAAGTCATGACGGATGTAAAAAATTGCCGTGACTTGATAAGGGAATTCTGATCTGATCCTATAGTCAAACCTGGTGGGTAACAAATCAAGCGCAGCAAGAAAAGGTCTTACAATGATAGTATGTGTGATAGTAGCGCCTTGCAGAGACGCGATCCGTATCCCTTTCTGTTCTCCACGTGCAGACAGGGGCAGCTTTGTTGCGTGGTTAATGCTTATTTCGCCCAGAGAAGCTTGTTCGGCCTATGGGAGCTTCACCCTGTGCGTGATTATTGCCCCAGCATTCCGCTTTTGAATGTTTCAGGAAAAAGCCCAAGAACGAGTTATCGAAAGGAAAGAAACGATGAAAGGAGACCGCTGTAAACTGTTCGTCAAAACCGACGCGTCTTACTTGTAAGCTTTGAAATAAGCAAATGTGTAGCAGATCGAATACGTATCCCGGATTGAAGCTGCGCCTCTTTTCGGCTTGGCCCTTTTCTAACGCGTTGAATAGGAAATAAATAAATAAAAACATATAACTGCTTTGCAATCAATAAGAGCGGCGCGTCGGTGGCTGGTGTTGCTGAACTTCGTTCTGTTTCTTCGTTCTTCTTCCTTCGCTGTTGATAACAACGTCCGTCTGTACAAAGGTAAATCATGCAGAATAGGTTATCAATTTCCGTGTTTGTTCAGAACAAATTATTCCATTCAGACACTACAAAATTGTTGCCGAACAGAGCCCGAACGTAGCCCGAACACAGCCGGTATTTGACGGGACCTTTTACACGGCCTCTACTACGGTACTACTACTACGTACTGTTGTAGAGGAGTACAAAATACAGCTGGCTGCTACGCTCCACCAATCACACCAGTACGAGTATTGTTATTTTATTTTGCCGGAGCAACGACGATGGCTATCGACATATAATCTAACTAAAAACTGTTCAATGCAAGTGAGGTTGACAGCACGCTTCATTCGCAGACGACAAAGAAAGCAGCGATGATTTTTGCTAGGTGTCGCTGCTCACTGCATAGGAATAGAGGTCGTCTCTTAGATTTCTTTTTAGAAAAAACACTTAAATGCAATGTGATGGCGACATCACGCAACAAAGAACAAATGTGTATCACATGATTACCGCATGAATATAGCAATCAACATGAAGAAGCCCGCTTCATTCTTCTTGGCTCTAGGCCCATTGTCCATCTACAGACTATATAATTACCACAAAATATTGGTAAAGATGAGAAGCACAAAAGCTTCAATTGGACATTCGGCGTTGTAATAGCCTTTTCTTCATAGCGGCGGCTCGCGCCACCCTTTCTTTTTCCTGTGCCGCTTGCAACAAGGACGGTTTTCCTCGTTCGGAGCCGCAAGTATCCGCCTCAAAAAGAACAACATCACCTTCGTCCTCGTCAGAATCCATCTCTAATCCATCCTTTACAACCTTGACAGGTGCGGGAGTGCATGTAATTCTGGGAATAGACATTGTTGAGCTAGCACTGCCGGTGGGGGAAGTGATGTATGTCGGAGAGACGGCTGTCCGCTCAGAGGATGGAGTAGTAGTCATGTGTGGAAAGCTTGAACCACCAATACGAGAGACCGGGGTGCCGCCGGATATAGACTGGATAAGAGGGGGGCGAACAGGCTCAGGAACGTCACCTCCACCTTCAAATTTGTATCGATTTTTCGGAGGAGTTACCATCACTGCGGACTTTGGTGGAGTATAATGACTTTTCCCAAGAGCTGCCAATGAAGTCATATGTTCAGCAGGAAACGTCATTGGGGGCATGGAGGAAGGTCGACCAGATATACGACCATTGGTGCGTTCACGCAAAAAAGGCGCTAGGCGCGGTGCTTCCTTCTCTTTCGGTGATGACACAGCGGACATAGTAACTGGGCTCGGAGGAGTAGAAGGTCGACGATGGAGAACCGTGGATAAAGCCAGACGGGCTTCGATGCGTGAGGAAGTATATTCCTCAGTTGGAGTCTGTAAAATTTCAATGGATTCAGAAGTATCCATACGGACGGCGCCCATTCCAGGTGCACTTTGTTGGCGAGCTGGAGAACCCATCTTGGCGTGTATCTGAGCAAGACTCGGAAGGCGTACATTTGTACAAGGAGGGGAGTCAATAGGTTGGTTAGGATGAAACATATCAGATTTTATACTTGAATGTTTGTTGCTGACTGGCCCCTGCCCCGGATGGGTCGAGCACTTCCTTGCAGCAAGACGGGGCTCAAAATCGGGAGATGGGTGCCGCCGATCGGGTTGAGACGAAGTTGGCAAGAAAGAACATGGGTCCGTAAAGTGAGTGCAAGACCGAAGACGCTGTCTCCTGATTTCTTTTGTTGGCTTTCCGGAAGCAATTTTGGGTCTCTCATAACGATCGTCCCAGACACAGTCCGACGCAGTCGCTGCCAGAGACGAATTGCGAGGAAGACTGAAGCCGTAGTATGAGGGAGAGAAGGGACTTCCTGACAGTATTTTCCCGAGAGCAGCTGGGGCCTCCCATCAGCTATTTGAAGTTCATGACACCAATAGGGACTCGCATGACTCACACTTCTTCATCCCCGTTTCCTTTTGGCCCATTTCCCATTGAGTCCGTCTTTGATGCTCTGTGTCGCGCCATCGATCTTCAATCCAGTCTTCCTCGACATCTTCCACCTGAATAGGCCAGTCACATAAGTTATGCGGGATTTCTGGCAGAACAGGTGCTTTGTCCATAGTCAGGGAGATGGGCGGAGAGTTGGGATCAGACTGTAAAGCAGCTTCTGCGACTGAAAAGGCAAGAAGGCGGAGATGAGTGGGATCAGGGGAGGATGGGGCGTACGAATGGGTAGATAGAAGGAAAGCTTCCGACATCATTAAAATACTGACTGAGGGCGAGTCCTGCTTCGCGCTATCCTATACTCAGATTACCAGAACCTGGGTGTCTCTGTAAAGAAATAGTTGGGAAAGATGAGAGGCGTAGATCGGGAACCACTCTTCAATGATTGATCCTTTGTGGTTGCAAAGACAGGAGGTGGCGCGTTGAGCACGGGGCACGATCAAAGGATGGTGTGTGGATGTTGAGCTCTGACGACAACGGCGGTTTTTAATCTGTGAGGAAACAAGTGAGTCAGCCGAGAGGTCAAGCGCTCAAGGATGGCAAAGGTAAATGGCTAGCAGTACGAGAGCTAGCTCGCAAGGAAGATTGCACTTGCGTTACGCCAGAAAGCAGTCGCCAGATGTTAAAGGAGAAAGGGTTGCCCGTCAATTGCCTTCAAAGACATCATCACGCGACGGATAGCTATCATCCCCATGTCCTGCTCTCTGCAAGCTGCAGCCGCGTCAGAACGGTTGCATTTTACATGAACCATCAATCCACAACCCACACAATTGCCAACCCGGAACCAGATCACAGCTCAAGGAACACTCACCTTTTTACACTAATCAATCAGTGTGATGTTGGCAAACGACTCCTCCTGACAATTACTGTGCTCTGCTATGCTGTATACTAATCGACAAGATCGTCAAGTCGTAGACTGAAAGAAATTTAAGCTCAGTGTACGCGTTGTCGAATCGTGTCGCGTCGAGGAATTCGATACCAACAGAGGCGTAGACGTAAGCGGCGTTCGTAAAGGTTGTAAGATTCGTGATATAAATCGATGTATAATCGGACCCGAGAAAAGGTATGTGGTTACTGCTGGCACTTGATAACCAATGATTGCAGTAAAAACCGAGGGCGAAAGACGGATGATTTGGAGTGTGTATAAGGTCGTAAAAAGGGCAAGGGGTGAAAAAAGCGGCGTGGGCGATCAAAGGCTCAAAGACGACTAGCGACCTGGAGAAATAGATAAAGGAGTGTTGCGAGCGGGGCTGGCTAGGTAGACAGCACGAGCAAAGTTGACTAGATATGGAGAAAGCCGGGTGGGCGTAACGCGGTGAACCAGTCAACCGACGAGTTGGAAGGTCGAATCAAACAGATAGATGATGAGAAGTTCGGGTATTGACTTGCACCGTAAAATGACTGCCAAAGAAGGGAAAAAGAAAAAGGGAAAAGGGGGCGGAGAGCTGCTGAGATGGGTAGGCAGGACGAAGAATGATTGACGTCTTTGCTTCCAACGACATAAATATTCTGTCTTTTATTTTCGACCAAACCCTATCGTGACTCGTGACAACAACGCCGCGGTTCACGCTTCACGCGTAAGGGTAATAGGGCACGCGCTAGAGTCAGAAGTCAGGAACCAGGAACCAGAATCCAGTCTCACGACCTCCGATCATAAAATGTCAAAACTCTCGATCCCTCGAATCCTGAGTCCTTGAACCACGCCGATACTTGAACCTCATATCTCATCTCGCGTTTTTAAAACTTATTATTAATTCGTCGCGTGTTTCGCGTTTCCTTCGCATACGTACGGTAGTACGGTGGTATTAGCATAATAACGAAATATAATAATGACATGAACATCATAATTACTTTATATACTACACATATAACATACAACAGTAACGTGTCGGGACGACCACTAAATATTGATTCTCTGAGGAATCAAGTTGACTAAATCTAGGAAGGACCTTCCAAATCGAGCATCCGCCGGTTCGATGAAGAAGAAGAGTTTTGACTCTGTTGTGAACAATAATTTCGGCCGCTTTTAGTTTGTTCTCGTCTCTGAATGTCTGTCACAGATCGATTTGGAGATCTAGGGGAGATGAGGCTAGGCTAGGCTCACAGAGCGTTGTCAGCGGGGGGCTATGATTAAGGATTGAGTGAGTATGGGAAGATGAGGCGAGGTTTAGTTGTATACCAGAGATATTAGCATATATAGCGGGAAGAATTTGCCTGTGAAGATGAATTCTCGTACGTATCTATAATAATGACCCTCCCTCCGCCTACTAATAGAAGGATAATCTCCGCACCAAAATACTCGCATCATCCTTTTCAGCCAATTTAAGAGTACAGAGTAACAACGTGAACGAGGTTTGGGTTGTTATGTAGTTACCTCGAGATACAAATAATCAACTGCTCATAACAACTGAACGATGTTAGTTGATTGGATGTATTAGTTTGACGGTAGACAAATTACTTCCATCGAAATTGTGCTCTTGTCGCCATTGGTGGCGCCTCGGAACGTGATCGCGTGTGAAAGTTGAGCTAAAAAAAATTAAAAAAGACCCCCGGCGGGGCTCGAACCCCCAACCGCAAATTGGCATGGGACGTATTATCTTGACGTTGGCCTACACCCCTGTTGTTCATGTTGGCTCAGTAGCAATAGAGTTGCTAGGAAATATAGCTTCTGAAGGTTCGGTTGTCGAGAGTCGTTGATCTCTACGATGGAATACCCCTGCTAGTACAATGAGTGTTGCAGACTCGACGATTATTATTTATTGCAACAGCGCAGCGTCCGCCGAGAAATCGCGAGTCGCGGGACTGCTCTAAGTAATTCTCCCACGGTCGGTTCTTTGTCCAACGCGCGAAGGCACCTGACTTTATTAGACATTGACCACACGGTCCCATCATCTCAGCCTTTTGTCATATTCTGCATCCATCATCTTCATTTACCCCACCTCTTTAGAATGGCGCGCACAGGATCAAGACGTCGAATAGACCAACTTGATTCCGATAACGAATTGGCACGTCCTCACCAGAGTTCGCAGGTGCGCCTTTTTTTTGTCGCGCACCCTAGTACCGTACTGACGCGACGCGTTATAATAGTTTAAACGTGCCAAAACGGAACCTGGCACGGGTGATATCTCCTCATCAGATTTCAACTCTGACAATGATGATGCGGGTATGGATATGGATGATTCAAGTGACGAATCGGAGTACGAAGAACCCAGCTATGAAGAAGAAGCTTTACTCGCCGCTTATTCGGATCTGAGGAGAAGCCAGAAAGGTTATGTTGGAGTAAGTGACTAGTTGGAATACAGCTTGGCCAGAGTGTATTGATTGGAAAATCAGTCTGCTTCTTCAGCTGGTATTATCAAGTCCATATCCCTCATTGATTTCATGTGTCACCGACACTTGACTGTTGATTTCGGACCGAGGATGAATTTTGTTGTCGGCCATAACGGAAGTGGGTTTATGTCTAAGCTCGACCATAAATCACAGCTAATACAATTCTTAAAGGTGGTAAATCCGCAGTTCTGACTGCCATTGCAGTAGCCCTTGGTGGCAAGGCCAATCTCACCGGCCGCGGAACTGGTCTTAAAGATCTGATACGCACAGGTGCAGAGCGTGCTGTCATCACCATTACTTTGGCCAACTCTGGCGATTCTGCTTATCGTCCCGAAGTCTACAATCCTAACATTGTCATCGAACGAACTATACATTCCAATGGTTCCTCCGGATATAAATTTAAGGCGTCAAAAGATGGCAAAACAATCGCAAACAAGAGATCTGAGCTCACTTCTATCTCCGACTATTTCAACATCAACATCGACTCGCCTCTCACAGTCTTAACTCAAGATCAATCTCGAAGTTTCCTACAGAATGCAGACCCCTCCAAACTGTACAAAGTTTGTCTCACTTGAACCTTCGAGTATTAGTAGGCGGATACTAACAGTCATCTTCAGTTTTTTTTGAACGGTACTCAGCTTTCGAATCTGCTTGAATCATATGAAGCGTCTTCCCAGAACATTGAGTCACTTGTTAACTTCATTAAGCGACAACGAGAAGCTCTTCCAGACCTGAAGGCCAAAGTTGAGAGCTACAAACGAAAGATTCAAGCGTCCAAAAAGGTCATGAGGCAAAAAAGAAGGAACAAACAACTCTTAATCGAGCTAGCATGGTCTTATGTTATCGAGAAAGAAAAAGTAAAAGCAGTAACAACATGTCTTGTACGGAACTAACAATGATACTCAGGCTCGAGACGAGAAAAAATCAGACGTCCTCGAATTACGGGAAAAGATAGAAAAGGTCCAAGAAGAGATCCACAAAACTGATGTGAGGCGAATTTCCTTCTTTCTGTCCCGATAAGAGAGATATTCGCTAATATGTATGGCGCAGAAAGAGTTGCCCCAAGTAAATGATGCGATCTTGGAGACAGAAAGTGATCTCAAGAATCTTGATGAATCTTCGAAACCACTTGCTTTGGCTGTCAGGCAAGCCAAAGCCAGGTCTCAAGAGGCTAGCAAAGAGCTCAGATCAATGCAGGTCAGTCTCTCTAATTTGCTGATAAGGGCAACCTTTAATTCGTTCACAGAGCTCCGTTGCGGAGATTGAGGAAAAGATTATCTCAGAAAAAAGTACGCTTGAGCGACTCGAAAGAAAAATTGAGGAACAACTCCGCCTCAATGAGCCAGAACAGCAGGAGGAGCGCAGACGCCTTCTCCAACGTCGGGCTAAAGCGGAGGATATATTGAGCAAACTACAGCTTGAGCGACCTGCCCGTGAAAGAGAACGTGACGACAAGTTTCAAGCTCAAAAACGAGCTAAAGAGGAACTGCAGTCGATCAACGCCAATTTAAGGGATGTAAATCAGTCAAAAGCTCAAATGCAACGCCAGATACAAAATATCAGTAGACAAGCCAATAGTAGAATAGCCGCTTTTGGTCTTCACATCGAACCTCTGCTCGAGGAAATCAACAGCACAAACTGGAAGCACTCTAAACCGATAGGCCCCATGGGTATGTTTGTTCATCTTGAAGATATGCGTTACGCGGATGTTCTTCAAGTAATGCTCGGATCTGCACTTTGCTCGTTTGCTGTCCGGGACCATGAAGACCGCGTCAAGCTGAGCAACATACTGAGCAAGCATTTCGCGCGGTAGGTTCTCATAATGAAGACATGACCGTGTGTTCGCTGATCAGATTCATTCAGAGGATATCGTCCGGGCAACTTTACCGCAAGGGATGGAGCTCGCATTCCTACTATCTATCGGCATTCTGGCGAATTGTTTGACTTTTCCAACGGCGACCTGAGCAGACATGGCCCCACTATATTGAGCAAGTTGCGCGTGAGTTAATACCGTTGTTTATTTTTTTGCCGGCTGTTGATACAACTTCCTCCACAGATCGAAAATGAAGAAGTGCTTCGCATTCTAATCGATCATCATAACATCGAGAAGACTATGCTTGCACCTACTCTTATTGAAGGCAACAGATTGATGGACGATCTCTTGAACAAAAACGTTGCTCAGTTTGTGACAGTCCACTGCGCGGATCTAATGACAACCTCTGGTACTAAATCGTACGTAATCCCCCGTTTTCAAAATTGGTCTTCGCTTACTCCTCACACATGCTAGAAATCGACACTCCGGACCTACTAACAAATATCGAGGCAATCCTCTTTTTGCCCTGGATGTGGGAAGTGAGATTGCGTGAGTCTTTTCCTTTTGGTCACTAGAATCAACCTTACTTTTGTTCTGCAGGAAATGCGAAGCCCAACTTCAAGACTACGAATCGCAATGTCAACAACTGTGCAACTCCGCTTCTATGACCGAAAATCGCATTGCTTCTCTACAGCAAGACATGGCCAAGCTTTCTGTAGGGCAATAGTACATCATGTCTTTTGCGCGCGTGCTGATATAATAATACCTATAGGCAGGTATCACCGATTTGCAGAAGAAAATGATCCCTTTAGAAAAAGATCTTGATCAGACCAAAAGAAAGCTGGCAGATATGGCTTCAACTGAAATCGATACTAGCGAATCCATCCGTGACGTGAGCTTTCCACCATAAGTGATCCGCTCAAATACTAACATCGTGAATAGGACTTGAAAGAAAGAATTAATGAACTTGAAATGAAGCTGCAGGAGCATAATGCGGACATCATCAAGCAGGAAGATGTCATCAAACAGCTAGATGCGGACGTCGTCCAAAAGCGAGCAGCTTTTGATGCCCAGGCTCCGACAAAAGAATTGCTTCTGGTGAGTGTTTTAAGCACTGTCTAGAACATAATGTCTACTGACGTTTATATCAAGAAAAATTTAGAGAGCCAAGTACAGCGCAGAACGAATATTCTGACTCGGCAGAGTCACTGGGCCCAATCATTGATCAATTACGAGACCAAGCTCGAGGAGGCAGAGGAAATTTTGGTGGATCTAGAGCAAAATGTCCAGGTGAGCATTGATTCTTCATGTATGGTCTTTGGACGTGAAGTGTAACCGTGGACTTTCAGGAATGGACCAATAAAGCACTGGACTATGCTCCTGAAAAAATCAACACCATCAAAACGCCAGCGGAACTGGAAGCTGAGCGAAAGGCCTTGGATCAGTCCATCACCGAAGCTTCCAGAGCGTATGTTGTTCTGTCTAACATCTCTTGTCGTGGTTCAATCTGACACTGCGGTAGCCTCGGCGTCAATTTGGATGAGCTGACCGCCGAATATCGTCTCCAAAGGCAACGATATCAGAAAGCGAATGAAAACATCAAAGATCTGAATTTCCTCCGAATTGTTCTTAGGAAGGCCATGACCAACAGACACACTTGGTGGCATCAAACCCGCAGCCATATTGCTATCCGGGCCAAAACGGCTTTCGTCGTGTTTGAGAGTTTTAGGGCAATGGAAGGAAGGCTGAACTTCGACCATGGGCATGAGAAGCTGTCGTTGGTTGTAAGTTAACGGTATACCCGCAGCGAAGATAATGTCTGATGAGGTACAAATTAGATCCATAACCAGACGACCACGGAGTCCCAGGACGGCACTTATACACAGATATCGCATTATAAAGGTGCCAAAGCGCTTTCCGGCGGAGAGCGTTCCTTTTCTACGGTGTCTCTCCTTTTGGCCTTATGGTCTACTGTTCCTTGTCCTATCCGAGCTCTTGACGAATGGGATGTATTTCTAGATGCAGCGAACCGAAAGGTGGCTGCAAAGAACCTAATGGAGGGTGCCAGAGAGAGTGATGGGAAACAGTATATCTTAATTACCCCGTTGGATATGCAGGGTATTGACACCAGTGGACCCGACAAGAAAGTTATCAGGATGGCAGATCCTGAGAGAGGGCAGTAAGTCGTCCAGTTTATATTCATATGACTGAAAGTTGATGATGGTAATAGGGGAACACTCAATATGAGTCGATAGGCTGCAACCCATCAATAAGTGCCTAGTGACAGGTTTAATCTTGGAGTTATTCATGCAACCCAGGTTTATGATCATGGAGAATGGCAAATAATCATGAAATTGAGGTGGATAAAGTACAAAATAGTTATAATAGTTATAATGATAGCAAGGACCCATTGTGCCGTACGAGCACTCGTCACAAAACACTTCAATGTTGTTCATTGATCGTCTTCAACAGTGTCACGGACGATATTATCCAAATCACCGGGTTAAAATTGTGATTCAAAAAAGAGGATGGGCAGGGCGGCATTTCTAGTAATGTCTAAACAAATATTTTAAGTCGCCTATTTGTACATGATGATCATAGACCATCGCAATTGATAACTACTATCATATGCATTTAGTTTTGAAACATGGCAACCGATATTACTATTGGTTAGAAGTCTATTATCGATACAGGGCTACGTAACAATGATACTTCCTTTCATCTCGTCATCTTTGGATATGACATATATATGTCAGTGTGGCACGGCGCTACGAGCGTCTTCGTTTTGCTGATCCTTAGAATACTGCAGTAAAGTCTCCTGCCGTAATCGATCGGCTCATGGCCCATGTTATTGCTATTGCTAACACAAAACCCTTCATACTAGGGAGACCTGCCACCCTCCTTGCAGCACTCTCATTCCCGTTGGAACTGACAGTCGAGGCCGCACTAGTCTGACTGGCGCTGCCAGTCGAGGTAGAAGTTCCACTAGTGCCATTTCCTTTATCTGCTTGTTCACTATTCACTTGCCCGTCCCCATACGGCCATGAGTAACTTGTTGATTCTGGAGGAACGAAGCAAGTCAGACCTATGGCCGTGCCGTTCACAAACTGGAACGGAGAGGAAGCAGGTACAGAGATGGTGGTGTTTTGGAGAGTTGATAATTCCTCGAGAAGCGGGTCTGAAGGATGAGGCGTCTTGTTGCCTGTCGTGCAGTTGGGGCCATAGTTACCGATCTGCAGCCATCTCATAAGCTTTAATATGAAATTTATACGTGTACTGTACGTACGAAGGAAGTATTGCCGAAAAATGTGTTGTTCTGTATGATGAAATCTTTGGCACTTGTGACACCCATTCCAAAAGCGAATGCCCCAGAGAATCGATTGTCTTGGATGACACCGCCAAAAGATTTGTTTGACCCAAACCGTTGGTCAGAGAACCAGGCATCAGGGCCGAGAGCCTATTTGGGGTAAGCGGAAGAGGAAGGCAAAAAAAGAAACACATGAGAAAAGGCTTACAAGGCCGATTTTAATGATGGCTTGATATTCCTGAGGACCTCTGGTTTCGTTGCCCATCTGAAGTGTGTTAATTTGTTGAGGATAGGTTACTTTCAGCTTTCTGAGGTTTGACTTACAGAAGTAGCAAAACCCCCATAAATGGTATTGCCCTCTACAACGGTATGGCTATAGTTGCCGATTGGCTTCCAGGGCTTCACATCGACCACTATCGCTTGTCAACATGCTGCAAATCAAAAAGTAAATGTCAACTTGCTATTGATGCCACCAATCATCACTCGCTGATGCAATCATTCAATTAATCGTGAACAACATGATGGTTTTTACTCACAGTCTTGGCCTTAATAATATTATTTCTGACAGTGGAGAACGGTGCTCCGAACACGACTATACCTCCGTCCGTTGCATCTATAATCTCGTTGTTCTGCACAAGACTAGCGGAGCACGAAAGGGATATTCCGTCTGCCCACTATTTCCAATTAGTATATCATCCCTGAACAACAAAAGGCGCTCTAAAAGTCGTACATTTTGAAAATAGTCTGTGCCACATGGACCGATGTCGTTATATTGGACAGTGGCATTGACACAGTTGAGTTGACCTTCAGAGCTAAAAGGTAATGTAAGCAATCACACTTGTGACTCGTTGCGAACGACCAGAGATCCTTACATGTGCATACAAGACCAACCTCTTCAATGCGTCCTGTCAGCACAGCAGCAATAAGAATTCAAAAGACATGCCTTGGATCGTAACTCTTCACATATTCAATCACCTGGTTACTGTTCGCACCCCCGAACTCAATGTTGCCTCCACCACCTTTATAAACAGACTCGTTGGCAGCCCTGTTGCCGTTGATCTACCAGCGAAGGAACAAATATTAGCACAAGCAGCAGCGTGGCTCGGCAGCGGAAATAGACACTGACAATAACGTGACGCAAAGCAGCACTGTCTTGAGTTGTTCCCGATGCCTTAACAGCGGTAGTTTGGTTGAATCCGGCAACAACGAGCACGGCACGGGCATCTCCAATCGGGTAACCCTCTGTAGAGATTTCCTAGCAAGACACGGGATTAACAGAATACAGACGTGTGATCAACAAGTAAGGAATAATTCAGACATACTTGATTAGAGGCAGTGTAATTGAGAGTGTTGGTCAAGCTGTATATCTGGTTTTGACAAAGTTGCAGCTTATACCCCGCGCTTCCATCAGTAAGAAGCTTTTGAAGGCCTGCTGTATCTGTTGAATTGTCTGTGCAAGCTGCTGAGACTAGCAGAGGAAAAAGGAGAATTAAAAACGAGAGGCTGGAAAGTGCAGGAACCATGATCCCTGTTGTATTGATTATCTCCGTATTGATGGAGAATGTCAACACAATGGGTATATGTGAGGCTGTTGGGAGTAAGGACTGATATAAAAATATATATATTTCAAGTAACTGGGTGTGATAATAATGATTGGAGATGAGGCCGAGGGACAAGGGCAAAAAAGGTCGAACATAGGTACATAGATTGTTGCGGTGCCAAGTGCCAGGGACCGATGACACATAGTTGTTGTTTGTTTACGTGAGCTGTCCTGCAGTGTGCATGCGTTGCCTAGCAGAAGAGGGAAAAGAAGAAGGGACTGAGGGACAGAAGACGACGGGTGGAGGCACGAGCGCACGACGTAATATGATGTGTAATGTGCGGATTCCAGACTCCCACCAACCAAGAAGCCACGACGAGGGAGGGAGGGCCGCTGTCGAGACGAGGCAATGTCCGTCGAGGGGCTTGTGTCGAGCCTACCGCTGTCGTTGATTTTATTGTTGTATTATTATTATTATCAAACCGTCGGTTGCCGCCGACTTGGAGTTTGCACCTGCTCAACACGTGGTCGACTCGTGCTCAACGCGTGCATCATGCAACATATTAATAAAGTGCGGCTGGTGCAACTCGAGGTGCCACAGAGCAGTAACTCCGGGTGGGCGCGTCGTGGAGGTCGTTGTTACCATCATACGTAGAGCACTACTAACGTGCACCCAACTTCCAGATCGACTCTCCCCCAACTATCACCATATCTCACAATCATGTCCTTCAAGAAGGATGATGAAGCAGGTGGAATATGTACGTACTCTCTTAACGGCGCAGCTCACACCCGCAGCTTTCTACCACGATAAATCCACTGTCATACAAGAAGCCCGCGTCTTCAACGAATCGCCCATATCTCCCAGGAAATGTAGGGCCCTCTTGACCCGGATCGTATACCTTCTATACACAGGGGAGACTTTCTCCACTCAGGAGGCCACAACCCTTTTCTTTGGTGTTACGAAACTGTTCCAGCACAAGGATGTGGGTGCACTCCGATTATCTCTTTCCATCGAGCAACCAACTGATCCCGTTGGGTAGAGTGCACTAAGGCAAATGGTCTATCTGGTCGTCAAAGAGCTGTCTACTGTTGCAGAGGATGTAATCATGGTAACATCTTCCATCATGAAGGACATGCAGCCCAATTTGGAAGTTGTGTACAGGCCTAACGCCATCCGAGCTCTTGCTAGGATCATTGATGTGAGTCATCGAGCCATGTGCTAGAACTTCAACTAACATCCAAGAAGGCGCAATCGGTTCAGTCTGTCGAACGTTTCTTCAAATCGGCCCTTGTGGATCGCTCGCCTTCAATCTCTTCAGCCTCTCTCATCTCCTCTTACCACCTCTTCCCACTCTCCCCCACCATTATCAAACGCTGGTCTAATGAAGCTCAAGAAGCTGTCAACGCAAAGTCTGTCTCTTCATACTCTGGCGCATCTGCATACTTTTCCGGTGGCTCAACAGGAGGTTATCAGGCTGTTGCGAGTTCCAGCTACATCATGCAGTACCACGCATTGGG
This sequence comes from Cryptococcus deneoformans B-3501A, assembly GCF_000149385.1. NCBI lineage: Eukaryota > Fungi > Basidiomycota > Tremellomycetes > Tremellales > Cryptococcaceae > Cryptococcus > Cryptococcus deneoformans. Next base: position 697,123 of record NC_009180.1, read on the forward strand.
CCTATTATATCTTATTAGAGAAAAGGATCGTATGGCGATCACCAAGATGGTGCAACAACTCGGTGCAAGCGGGAAGGGGAGCTCTATCGTGAGAAATCCCATGGCAATCTGCATGTTGATTAGATTTGCGAGGAAGATTATGGATGAGGACCCCAAGTACGTGCATCCTTGGTGTAGAAGTGTTGTGCCTGACAGTTTGCAGTCTCAGAAAGCAAATGCACGAATATCTTGAGACTTTGCTTCGACACAAATCGGAAATGGTCAACATTGAGGCCGCGCGAGCCATTTGTGAAACGAAAGATGTTCAACCAGGCGACCTTTACAAGACTATCGCGGGTAAGTCAGTAATATCATTTCACTATCGAATCCTTTGACGAACGCCATTGATAGTATTACAATTATTCTTGAGCTCCCCTAAGCCTGTGATCAAGTTCGCCGCCGTGAAGACTTTAAGCAAGCTTGCGCAAACTCTACCTCAATCCGTTGCTGCGCTCAACGTCGAAATGGAGAACTTGATCACCGACTCCAACAGGAGCATCGCCACGTACGCTATCACCACATTGTTGAAGGTAGGTCTTTGTTTGGCGATTTGATATTGTCGGGCGTCAGTTGACCATGGCACAGACTGGCAACGAAGCTTCTGTTGACAGGCTAATGAAGCAAATTTCGTCGTTCATGACCGATATTACAGACGAATTTAAGATCATCGTTGTTGATGCGATTCGATCACTTTGCCTCAAGTTTCCAGCTAAGCAAGCGGTGATGCTCTCTTTTCTTTCTGGCGTGCTAAGGGACGAGGGCGGTTATGAATTCAAGCACGCGGTCGTTGAGGCGATTTTCGACATGATTAAATATATCCAAGACTCTCGCGATGCTGGTGAGTCTACTTCTTGACGAATAGTAACTGATGAAACAGCACTCGCTCACCTTTGCGAGTTCATTGAGGATTGCGAGTTCACAAAGCTTTCTGTTCGTATACTCCACTTGCTCGGTATTGAGGGGCCCAAGACCCGGAACCCGACTAAGTTCATCCGATACATCTATAATCGCGTCGTTCTTGAAAATGCGGTTGTTCGCGCAGCTGCTGTCAGTAGCTTGGCGAAGTTTGGTGTCTGCGTCGATGACCCTTCAGTGATGAAGAGTGTCAACGTGCTTATGAGGAGATGCCTTGATGATGTCGATGATGAGGTCAGAGACAGGGCTGCTATGTACATCAAGGTATTGGAGGAAAAATCTTTGGCAGATCTGCTTGTGAAGGATGGTGAGTTGCAATAGCTCTCAAGTGACTCAACCTGATATATGACATAGAAGCTCAATTCTCCCTTGCCAATCTCGAGGAACAACTGATGTCGTACGTCCGAGATAATTCGAAGCACGCTTCGGCATTCGACATCTCTGCAGTGCCTAAAGTCAGTCGCGAACAGGCCCATGCAGAGATGGCTCAGACTCGCTCATCTGCTCTCGATGTCGCCGGCCCCTCTACTGCTGCTGTCATCACCCCAGCCTCCCCCATTCCATCTGCTAAGGAAGCCCAATCGTCGTATGCCGCTCAACTCTCGACCATCCCCGAATTTGAGCCATACGGTCCTGTCCTTAAATCTTCTGCCAAGCCCATCGAGCTCACAGAGTCTGAGACAGAATATGTCGTCACGGCTGTCAAGCACGTCTTCAGGAAGCATGTCGTGTTCCAATTCAATGTTGCCAACACCATTCCCGACACTGTGTTAGAACAAGTCGCTGTTATCATGCAGCCATCGCCTGACTGTGGATTGATAGAAGATTTCATTATTCCTATCAATAGCCTGACAACGCAAGTAGGCCAGGCACCGGTATATGTAAGCTTTACGAGAGAGAATCCACAAGAATATGCGGCCGGATCATTCGGTTGTACTCTCAAATTCGTCAGCAAAGAAGTCGACCCATCCAATGGACAGCCGGAAGAAGAAGGATATGATGATGAGTACCAGGTTGAGGAGCTCGACCTGGGCGCGGCCGATGTAAGTGTTTTTGTTGCTTTATCATGTTCAGATACTGATATCAATGATAGTATATAACTCCTACCTTCGTTACTTTCGTGAACGAATGGGACAAGTTAGCCTCTTCCCCGTCACTTACCGAAACCTTCGCTCTATCTTCTTCCGAATCCCTTAGAGAGGCTTGTCGATCCCTTATTGAAGTCCTCGGTATGCTTCCCTTAGGTGGCACCGACACGCCTACCTCCAATTCTGTCCACACCCTTAATCTTGCTGGTCTTGCCATCCCTATAGCAGATGGCGAAAAGTCAAGCAAGGTATTAGCCAGATGTAGGATGACTTACGCTCCAGGTACTGGTGTAACAATTGAGCTGAATGTCAGAGCAGAAGAGGAGGAGGCGGCGCGGTTGATCATGGCTGCCATCTAATGCGGTCTTGAAAAAATAAATTGGATTTACGCTAGTGTCCGTTGTACGATGGTAACAAATGGAAATGCATGGATATTGGCTCTACAGGTCATGTGCTACCATAGGATTATAAAACTCCCGATGCCTGCCTTGCTAACAAAGTGGAAGGACGCCTTTATAGAACATTTAATTATAAATATCGCTCCGCTACAAAACACCCAAGCGGAAGACGAGTGAATTGGACGGCAGCGAATTCGTTGTTGGACGCATTTCATGACATGTCAATTGGGTCTTTGAGTTCAAGTACATGAGTTCCCGTCCCTCATATTGCCAACAGACGTAATAAATCAGAGGAATCCAACAACTATCACTTTGCTTCTAGTCACTGAAAGGAGGGACAGGCCGCCGAAGTCACGACCACAAAAGCATTTTGGCTAGTAGTAGTAGCAACCCGTGTGAGATTCACGCCGCCCTTGCTTGGTTATCTCGAGTGGACCCCCATCGCAGATAATACATAGGAAGAGCTGAAGAGGCAAAAGAAAAATATTGGAAAAGGCACGCCATTTCAGAGAAGTGGTTTTAACAATTCTCCAATCAGGATTCCAGGAGATTCTTCTGAAGTGAGCGGCGGAACGACAGTACTATCGCCCAAAGCTCGCGCATAGTTCAACAGATTATCCTCACACCTTTTTCCATGAAATTCGAATGAACAATGTCGTACTCGTAGATGGAGAAGATCACATAGGATAGGCAACGGCCAAAATAATCCGGAATGACTGTTGTCTCCTCGACCCTTCGGTAAATGCCTCAAAGCAAAGCAATAGCCTTCATCTAATATATAATGTCTTCTCGTTCCTATTGCCACATGAACGAGCGAACAGCCATAGCATGCACCACAGCCCTAGTTTGAGTTAAAGTACGAAGCATGCAGCTGCACAGAAAAACGCAAGTGCTACGATGAGCTGTGCCTGCCTCTTCTCGGAAGCGAATGGTATGCCTGACGTTGTACAGCTCGCATTCCGTCGCGACATGTTGAAGCTTAGGAGTGGGCACTATATTTGTTGAAGCGAGAGCAAAAACCACATTGACCTTTGACGTGGATGAAAAACAGGAAAGGAAGAAAGGGAACAGGATGAAGGACGATTTATAAGCTCCGAGATCACATTCAGCAAGTTCCGCAATTATGGTAGTGATTACCGGTTATGAACTGCTCTATTGGTGATATAAAGACGCCAAAAATTCCGAATTTCATTGCTATGATACATCACTGTCCTGACTCTGTTGCGCTAGTGCAGACAGATGGATTGATGTAAAGCAGTCAGTGATAGGTCGTGAGGCAATCGGTAAGTGTGCTTTCATCGACAGCGCGCATCTGTGGATTGCTACGAATTCGATGGCCACCAACAGATACTGTGTACGTTTTCCGCTTAAGCGTCTATGTCTGCAACAGAAAGTAATACATCAACCACAGATGCTATTACTCTGCAGGGGGAGAGACATTTTCCTGGGTGCAGTCCCTAAAAGCAGACATTGTCAACAAAAGAACTCTCATGTTAAGAAAAAATATCTTTGTTTACCTAGCGATATGGCCGGTCTCCTGGCATTTGTAGCACTTCTTGGAGGCAAGGATTGCGGCTTCATCTCTAGGCGCAAGGCAGTCTCGAGCAAGGTGGTTCTCACCGTTGCATCGGTAGCATTTGACAGGAGTACCATCAGGGTTAATGGGTGGTCGAGGGCGGCCACCAAAAGCACCGCCAAAACCGCCACGGCCCCGGAAAGCACCGACGAATCCAGGCACAGTGCACTCGCGAGCCAAATGGCCTACAAGCAGTTAATAAGTAAGCGTGGACAATGGGATTTAATGCAAAGATGGATCCACTTACCAGGTCGACCACATTTGAAGCACTTCTGACCGGGACCGAAAGCTCCACGCATAGAAGGACAGTCAGACTTGACATGACCTACACCACCACAAGCGTAGCATTGCTTGCCATCGGTAGACCTGGGTTGCGGACAGTTGGTCGACTCGTGCCCAGGTTCCCTAAAGGTTTAAACGCATAAGTACTAGGTTTGTAAGGAAAGTTCTGACCATGTTCTCACCTGCAGTTGTAGCAGAGGCGGCCAGGAGCTTGGCAATTTTCAGCAATGTGGCCGACTGAGTGGGATCAGAGAGGGTTGCGTCACAATATAGGTCACAGATCGTAGACGTACGGTTACCACACCTGATACTTAGTCAGCAAAGAGTTTCACATCTGAAATATTGCATATTGGAGCAAAAATAGAGAAAGCATAATACTTACTTGAAGCAACCCTGGCGGGATCCGGGAACAGCAGCAGCTCCACTATAAAAGAGTGAGCAAGATGAGTCCAAGTCATAACAACATTATCTATCTGAACATACAACATTGTTTTCGTCTGCGCATTGAAAAACGAAACGGAGTCAGCCTTGGAGAAAGAGAGCACCAGACAGACGAGGATGCTCACCTTTGATCTTCCTCTTGTACAAATGCTACCGTACTTTCCTCCGCACACGCTTAGACAGCTGTAATTGCTGGAGAACAGATGGATGGAATGGGAGATAAAAATAGGGACTCTGTGTTCCTTCTTTCGTTGGTCAAAGCCGCGAGAATGAAAAGTTCGGACTAACGGCAGCAAACAGGAGCGGCGAGCGGCGACGACAGTCCTGTGCGTCAAAGCCACGTCAGGTAAACTGACGAACGACGATGATGATGGCCGCCGCCCGGCGGCCCCGCGGCCGGTCACCGCCGCCGACGCCGGGGACGGCCGCCACCGTACTTCTTTTTCTTGGCCATGATTCATCATCATTCACCACCATCATCATTCATCATCATCATCATTATTAATTAACCAGCAGGGCGGTGGCGGTCTTACCCACTCGTATTAATAATTTTTAGTTACCAAAGCAACAAGTATTACCTAAGCCAGGTCCCGGGTCTCGCTAAATTGTTTCGTAAGGATAAGGAATAAGCAGGTTGAAACTGTTTCGTAATATAAGTAAAAGCAGGTTGAAATTGCTCCCCATACGTCACCAAGTAGTTTGGTGCCTTGTCTCCTGGTTAGTAATGGTGTGTATGTAGCGTGTTTCAAGACTGCGGGCGGGCTCTGTCTTGGCCCGATGGCGGCCACACTCCACCACACGACGCGCCGGCGTCGCCAACGTCAGACGCGACACGCGAATTTCGAGGGGGCCGTTATTTTCCTGGATGCGGTGTGTCGAGAAGATGGCGAAAAAGCCAAGCAACTCTCCCTAAAGCCCAAAGGCATCATTCTTAGGGCAGCGCTAGGTCTCGATCCTTCCCTTGATGATGTGCTAGAACCGCCAATCCCCCCTACTAACCAGCTCGCAGCATCTCCTGTCTCCCGCTGCACCGAGAATCCTATCCTTTATAACCACCATCCCCCAGCCCATTCCCTCTCCTTTCTTCATCCCCATCGCGCCGTTCCCCATTATTTCTCTTGTTCCATCTTATTTCTTCCACCCAATCCCACAAAAAAGCTCCAATATGAACTTCAAGGCTCTCTTTGCCACTGTTGCCCTTCTTGCGACCGCCTGGGCCGAAGATCTTACCGTCAACTCTCCCGTAAGGATACTCATCTCGACCCCATGGGAAGCTCGCTGACGCCCGGTATGTAGGCTTCTGTGGTTGTCTGTCGTAAGTAACCTTTGGCCAATGGGGTCAACGCCTCAAGTCGATAGCTTTGGGTATCAACATGTTAAGACGTATAACTAACTCTGATAATGCAGAGCCTGTCGCCCTCTCATGGAGCGGTGGTACTGCTCCTTATATCGTGTAAGTACTCTTCTACAGTCTGTCCAGCATTATTTCGTCCTTTGCCCTTTGCCATACGACACGCTTTCCAGCGCCGAAGGGCAGGCAAATCACAAATTAAATGGACAAGTGAACAGCTGTAGCATCTGCAGCAGGGTCTTTGTCTTTGTCATTGCCACGTCGTTTGGAAACCAACAACCAGTTCTGATCAGAGTAACTGACTTGCTTGTTTTGTAGCGCCGTTATTCCCGGAGGCCAGTCGTCCGCCGCGGCTCTTGAGACCATCTCTGACAGCGAGTCCGGTACCCAAGTGACTTGGAACGCCGATATTGATGCCGGCACCTCCATTACTTTCAAGATCACCGATGCTAGTGGCTCGATCCAGTACTCATCTCCCGTTACCATCCAGGACGGCGACTCCTCTTGTGTCAGCAGCAGCAGTAGCAACAGCACCTCTGCTGCTAGCGGTTCGGATTCTAGCGCCAGCTCGTCAGCCACCTCCAGCGCTGACTCAACTGGTGCTGCTGCTGGTGGCGCTGCTTCCGGCTCTTCTGCTGCTGCCTCTGACGCTTCTACTGCTGCTGCCTCTGGCTCTTCTACTGCT